>NW_026732150.1:0-114020 GCF_028476545.2 Physella acuta | reverse complement strand
AAAGTCCCCATCCCGAATCGAAAATGCAAGGAAAGGAAAACCCGGACTATGCCTTGCTCGAAGAAGTGGATTGTTTTCTATTTTAAATTATTAAAAGTAAATAAAATAAATATTAAAATTCCAATTTTAATGTGACTTTTTTTCAAAGAGTTAAAATGGCCTTTACCTTGTGTCCATATGCCTTGCTTATGTTAGATTTACAGTAGCCACAGACATAGCATAAAATACAAGAAACATTACAAAAAATATGCATTTAGACAATTGAATTCATTCACCGAAAACTGTTTCACTCAACAAAATTAGCTAGACTATAAAATTACATTTACGGTGATATTATAATTGCGGCGGCCATCTTTTGATGAAAAAAAAGGAACCGAAAATACGTTTATAATCAATACACAATTTCAATAGTTAGATCAATATATTGGTATTAGCAATATTCATCTGTAGAAGTATTATCGTGTAAATTCTCTAACGTTGCCTCTCTATTAAAACATGTGATTAGTGTTCACTAAGAATTTAGTGACTTAAAATAAACTATCCCACATCTTTTGATTATTTGTTATTTTAACAATGTTCATAGATACATTCTAATTTGTGAACTATTGAATAAAATAAATAAAATTCCTTTAGCCACATTTCTTATAAATGTATTCGATTTCAAAGTAACAAACGATGTGTGTACTGTTCCGTAGCTATACAATCCAACAAATCCAACAAATCGAGTTGGTGACAGGTTGCATACTATAAACAGTTATCTACTTAGCTGGTCTGTAGTTTTGGTTGCTAATAACATTGCTCATCTATAAAAAGCTCAACTACCTTTAGCGCATGTTCTGCCAAGCCAAACCTTATCAGTGATTTCTGTTTAGTGTATTTTACTAACATAGTTGACACAAGCGTGAGGCCTGACGTGGGCTGGGACAACACACATAAGAAGAAACTAAACACAGAATAACATTTATTTACGAGGAAAACAACGAAATAAATACAAAAACATTAAATTAAATAAAGAAACATTTAAGTTTCATTTAAAAAAAAAATATTGTGCGAATGATATATTAAGTAAATAAGCATATGAGTTACTTCCCATATACACATTATAATGACATAAATTGAAATAACTCAAATTTAATCTTTAAAATTATTTATATTTAGAAACATTTCAATTACTAAATAGTTACAAACAAAGATTATTATTATTTTGTTTCATTGTATTGTTTGTTAAGTCATTTTGTATTATTGTTATTATGTACTTTATCTACGTAATGGTTTTCAATATTATTTTTTCTCTCACATATACACATAAACTAATCTATTTGATTGATATATTTTCAAACATTAGCTAACAGCTCAATTTCAACTGTGATTTTGTTAGCTTTTGGTATTTGTGATTAATTTCGATACCTTTTAATAAAAGAAAATACATGAAAGAAAGAAATGTCTGTATTACAAAGATGAAGTGCTCACGAGCCATTGCAAAAATAAAATCCATCAAACTGACACTGTAAATAGCAGGCTATAAACAAGTCCCCGTTACCTGTAGTCGATAGAATCAGACCTAACCCCCCCCCCCTCCCCCCAACTCCCGTACCTTCAGAAACTAAAACATAATCTTTTCAACACTCAGACATGTGTGGGAAGTTTGTCACTGTTTGATAAAGAGCATCTTGTTCTGATATGAAAGCTCTTGTATACACGTTATAGGTTGTATCTTACAATTGTTTTAATATAACACTAAACTAAGTCAACGGTAGACACTTTATTAAAAAAATAATTAACGACAATTACCTTAAAGTTATGTAATATTTATGTTATAAAAATGGCATTAAAAATATAAAATATGACATATGTACAACTTTTTATCTGACGCCTCGTGCAATTTGCGTTTCTTTCTGTTGAACTAAATTTTGAAAGTGCTGCTGATGTAATAAGCCAAGAGACAATGTCTATCAATATTTAGTCAATGCGCGCAGCATGTCAAATAAATAAAAAAACAACAATTGACCCGTGATTGTACATGTGTAGCTTTTGTGTTTTTAATAGTTTTTGTGTTTTGATACAATTATATATTAATATTTCTTTCTTATATGTAGCCTACTTTTATTCATTTAAGACGGTTTACTTGCACATAGATCTTATACAAAACGTCTATTTACAATTAAAAATAAAAATGAAAATGCAAATGGGTAATTAAATGATGATTCAGTGGATTTTTCAGTACATTTTATGAGTAGACGGAAAGATGTTCATTACAATGATACACATCAATTCAAACATTCTTCATTTTTAAACATCTATATCTATTGCAGTTGTCCCACCGTTTTCTTTTTAATGCATTATTTTAAACATTTTGAATTATAATGATCATTTATTGTGTAGTTTCAAACACATGAAATTAAATTGTATATATAATAGTTAAATGGAGAAATTAAAACTCTATAAATACTAGACTATAATAGGGTATGCTACCATGTTTCTTCTGACTGCTCAGTTTACTGTGCCCCATTTTCGACTGTGAAGCCACATGTTGACATTATGGTTACTTTTTGTTTTTTTTTTTGTTTTTTTTTTTTCATTATGGTTATCTATGGTCAAGTAAAAGAAAAGTATTCTATTAACAGCGATTCGGGGATTTGTAAAATTACCGTACAACAAAAGATTTCACTTATCATCAGTTTCACTTTTCTCCAGGCTTTCCTCACTATCTCTACTTTTTAATTCAGAATGTACATATGTATACATATATTTCTGCACGATAATGTTTATTGTATCCTTCTTCTAAGTTTTTTTTTTTACAATTGAGTTGTACAAGTGTCATTAAATAGTTTCGATGCACAATACATTTGCAATGTTTTTGAGATGTTTTTTTTTTCTTCGAATTTTTAATTCCACTACTTTAGTTACTCGTATCTCAAATGTCTCTACAGCCAACAATAAAATATTTGAATAATCTCGAATGTCGGAGCACTCATATGTCAAAGTTCCACTGTATTTGTATACACTGATTTTAATGTTTAATATTTTATATTGTAATAGTTTTGTCTTCATTACTCTTCTTTAGATCTTTATTAATTACACATTAAAACATTGATTGTTTAATATGGCTACAAAAAAGTTCCTCGTACCTATTATACATCACATTTATTATTTTAGAGATTTTTTAAAATGTATGTATGTATTTACTTATTATTTTATACATATATATTTAGCTACCGTGTGGGAATTGATAATTGACTTTTTAAAATAAATGATGTAGTGTGGACTGTTTAAGTGTCTCATTATTTGGTTGTTGGATTAAGCTTAGCTTAGCAAATCTTTTTGTTGTTCGTTCATTTTTGTCTCCACCATTGTTAAGCGATAGTTTTATTGTATGCTACGTGCTTGTTTTTACAACGTTACATTACATTTGGTCGTAATCAAATATATATTGATGTTGTTGTTCAGTCCATTATTTAGAATTTTTATTTAAAGTGAATTTTTTTTTTTTTTTTTTTTTTTTTGCATCAGACATTTAAATTACAGCGTAAGTTGTGTGTACGCTTTCGTATTTCAGTTTTCATCATCGGCTTCTGAGGACTGATACAGATTTACAATAGTAATATTTCTTTCTTACTTGTAGACTACTTTCATTCATTTAAGATGGTTTACTTAAACATAGATCAAATACAAAACGTCTAAATATAAAAAAAATAAATTAAAAAAAAATAAAAAAAAAAACTGAAAGTCCAAATGTGTAATTAAATGATGATTCAATGGATTTGTTTTCCCCTCGGCGTGGTGGGTGAGGGGGGCTTGGGTGGAATTTGGGTTTTTAAGTAGAGCTGAAATAAATTTGTGATTACAGAGAATTAAAATGATACAAATTATAAGTACAGAAATATGTAATCCATACACTTTAAGATGAGGACTACTACTAAAGGAATTGTTCAGAATTCTTGTAATTCATATTTTTATACGCATTCAGTTTTCTTATTATAAATTTTGTCAATATGTTATTTAATTTTTAAATGAAAATACAATTTTGACACATTTCATGCATACATTTTAAAAAACGTAATCAATTTTTTTTAAAGCAATGAATGTCTAATACTGTTTTATGACAAATAATGTCCACCTACTATTGAATCTAATATTTTAGGTTATTGTTCTTGGTATTAAAACAACAGTTTAAGTGGGAGGTAAGTAAAACTAACATGAAGTAAAATAATTGTATTTTTAACAATATACTGTCTATAAAAAAAAAACCATTATAATTCTACATTACAAATAAGGGGGCTCTAGATGCATGCATCACTGAAGTTGATTTTATAAAGAACAAAGCACATATGAAAAAGAACTATAAATAAACAACACATACTAGATATCATTAACATTAAATCTAGAGGTGGAACACGAAACACTTGGGGTTGGCTGTGGGGTGGGGGTGTCTTATAATACCTATTCTGTTGAGCGCCGATTTATTTCGTCAAATAGTTCATGTTTTAAAGTGTCTCTAACAATCGACATATTCATCGTGTATATTCTCTTTAATGGTGCGCTATTACGCAGTCTGTAGACGTGCTGTATTGTAAAATGTTCACTTACAATCTTTTAGCTCGTTCAGTTATAATTATGGTCTGAATGATTGTAGCAGCTTATTCAACAATTTCCTCAATTTATCAATACATAAATGGATTTAAAATAATCAAACGGTGACAACAATTTCAGCAACAGTCTACAGTTCCAGACAAACAATCTGTTGTTTTTTAAAGTGTGCTCCAATGTGTGATTGACCCAGTCAGTTTAAGTGGTGTAAAGTAAGAACACTACATTCGCATACATGTTATATCTGGCGAGCGCTAGCTGATCAAGGCCACATTCTACATGCTTTGTTATGATGTTTCAGTGAATAACAAGAGGCAGATGTAATCTTTGCAGTTCCATAGTCAGTCTGTCTTTTAATACATATCTTAAATGATGGCGTAGGTTAGGAGTTTACATCTAGTTTCACAAATCTTGGAGTTAAAGTTAGTTGGAAATCGAATTAGTTGAAAGAAAACGGACTTAAGAAATCGCTTGAAGAAGACAATACGATATATTAAGCCGAAAGTTCAAGTATAAATTATATGTTGGCTTTAATTTTGGACAGACATACGAGATATTTGTCAGTTGGAGTCTGCCATCAGGTCTCAGGAATTTGCAAATGCCTCATTAATTTTTGTAATCAATATGTCACCTTACACTATGTCATGGTATTAACAAAACATGATAATAGCACGCTTGAAATGAGGTTGAAATGTTGGTATTTTTGTGATGATAATTGTATTACAAAATTGACGTCAGTGGAGGGCTCTATTTGGACACGTAACCTTTTTTTTTAAAACTAAGTGATGAGCTGGTACCATTTTATAAAGTGTGTTAGAGTGTATTTACATTAAAAAATCCGCTTACTTGAGCTCACAGAAGATGCTGGTTGATATGTAGGCCCTGTGTAGGGTCAAGGAGATAGACGGTGGAACTTGACTTGGTTCCTTTACACACTCTTAATGCTTAACTCTTTTATCAATTTGATTCATTCATCATTATCGCTACACTGTATCCCTAAACTTATCATTCATCGAACATTATTTAAGCAAAAGAGTAAAAAATGTTTATGACTTTTGTTTCATGGGTTAGTCCAACGATATGTGGAAGATATGCTAGTGTTGGCAAGCTTGTTTTCTGCCTGAAATAGATATGATAATGTCTAATGTTTTGTCTCTGTAGTTTAATTCAATAATATGTGGCTTTTCTGATGGGTTTACTGGGGATGTGGTCATCCACATATGACGTCCAAACACATTTCGGATTTTAGACATTGTCTCTACCCCGTCTACACTATACCGTATTCAACTTTACCCTCCCCATCCCCACATCACCACCTTCAGCAGTTTGACTCTAAAATGCACCTCTAATGTACTATATAACTAGCATATGTATCCTAATTTCGGGACTATAAACATTTACAATTCATACATTACTTTCTTCTTTGACAAAAATAATAACTTTGTAACATCTTCTTTTATTTATTCCCGTGCAATCAAATATCAGGTTCCAAAAACTTGCATTTAAAAACTATATTCTGCACCTGGTACCAATTAAAGCTGGGCAATGAATGCAACTCATTATTAGTTCTAGCTAAATGTTTGAGGTAAAATTCTAACATAAAGTTATTAATTTGCTTATTCATAATACATGTTAGGTGAACCATAGGTATAATATAAATTACACTTCGAATTTTCAGTCATTTACAAAGCGTTAATTACTTTGATTCATTTAACATTACGTAGTGATTGTATTATCAACCACATTTCCTCTTTGGAAAGCTCAATGCAGTCAAATTCAAAGGGAAATAAACAAATAAATCTGAAATAAAGCAGGATGCCAGAGTTGTCTCCTTTAGTTCAGTTTCTCCCTTCTTGTATACATGTATTTATTTTTTTTTTACATTTCCCTTGCTTGGATATTTTTCTAGTAAAGTTTAACTTGAATTTTCTGTTGAGTTTAAAATTCTCATTTGGTTTAATTATTTACAAGCCCACTTACATGTCAGAAAAAAGGTTATACCCTTGTGAATCTATATTAGTGCTCATAAACTACTGATAAACACTGACATGCTAATAAAGCTAACAAACGATGCGAACTGATGCCGTTACTTTCATGTATGTTGTTTGAAAAAAAATGATATGTTTTATAACGTAGCCTAACGAAAAGAAAAGAATGAAGCGCATGTTAGTTTACTTAGAGAGGTTAGTGAACTGTTATTAGACCCTAACCGTATTTTCACTTCATGTCGAGTACACTAATGTATCTACTGGTGCATGCCTCGGCTATTATTGTAATAGCCACTTGAATAAACTGTCTTGAAGGTGTTACCTTAACTAGCCGTCACGGCCAGGGCTTACACTCGACTTTATAAAAAAGTGTGGGCAGATGCTATTGAATGTAGGTAATGGGGACATGTTTTTAGCCTCAGACATGTAGTTTACAGCGTCAGTTCTTTCAATTAAGTATTACACTTTTCTGCATCGGCTCGTGAGGAACACACCTGCTGTACAGAATAATTCTTTTTGATATCTATTTTCTTGTATTAAAAATTATTATCAATCAGATGGAGAACGTCAGCTCAAATACTTTATACACTGTGAATGAATATATCGTTCGCAAAATTCCCTTGTATAATGGTTTTGTAATTATTTCATTGTTTTCCTGCTAATTTTTTTTTTTTATTCTGTCTTTATTTTCTTCTTATGTGTGTTGTTAGACCCCGTCAGGCCTCACGAATATGTCAACTATGTCGGTAACATACACGTAACGGACAGTCCTGATAAGGTTATGTTTGGCAGAACATACGCTAAAGGAAGTTGTACATTTTATGAAGGAAACACAAACTGCTGACTAACTAAATATAGAACTGTGTCTAGTGTGCAACCTTTCACCAACAACAACATTTAACGGATTGTATAACTACAGATTAGTGCACACATTGTTACTTAGAGATCAAATAAATCTTACTAAAATGGTTCCTAAATGAGATTAGTATTATTAAGTATTCAATACTATACGCATCTATGAAATCTGTATCAATCATGAATGAATATTAGCTATTTGGCTATTTATTTTGAGTCGCTAACATCTTAATCAAACACAAACATAACTTCATAGAACGCATTGTTAAAGTATTGTCAAGATAATATGAAGATGTATATTTTTTACATGAACACACTCTATTCTAAATGCACAATACCTGGTTGAGATCTTACAAAGAATGTATATTGCTAATACCAACTCACTCTTTTCTAAATAAACGATAATGGATGAGTTCATGTCGGTGGTCATCGCTACAAAGTTGATCGTTGTAAAATGTAGCCCAAGGCACCATGTGTAGTATTTCATTTTGCTAGGCTGTTAGGACAGGGGTCGGCAACCTTTTGAGCAGGTAGAGTCAAAAGTTACAATTTACAAAAGTTCCAGTTTTTAAAGAGTTACTAACATAATTATGTATTTCAATATTTTGGCATTTGATTCGGCTTAGATATATAAATTTGATTTTTTATTTGAAAAAAAGTAGCTTTAAATATGAAAGAATATTTATAAATAAAAAGCATACACATATTTCGCACAAAACGTATTAAAGTATTTTTAGCTAGTGGTACGAGAACATTTTAATCAAATATTATAACTATAGGATTACCCCAATCCACTTTACAAGCGAATAACAATGTTTTTCTCTACGGACACCACCGGCTCAGGCTCTCTAGCCGGACAGCCCTCAACACGACAAACTTCGACTAAATGGATATCTGTTTGATCACCGTGTATCGGTCGCTTCTGTCATTTGGTTCTCACCAGGCTTATATTCCACCCCACTGAACGCAGGGTAAAGTGATACCCCTTCGTCTAGTATCCGGCTCCAACGTAGAAAGTTAATAACTAAAAAGCTGTGTCAAATTAATGATTACTGACTGATAGAAAGATGCATTCATTATAAAATAACATTTCCTGTTTATTGGTATTCGAAAAAGTCGGCACTTGGGCAGTGGCAAGTATGGAATTGTTGCCACGGGGCTGGTCACTGCACGAATGTGGGGCTGGACCTGGCTACCAAGCGGCTGTCAGCTGTCTGTATATTTTCTACCTCACCTATTCTCACTTTTCTCTGATGAGAGTTTTTATCCTGCTTAAAGTTGTTTTTCTTTATAATATTTTAATGAGTTTTGAAAATAAAATAATATAATTATTAAGATGAGTGAATAGAACTGGAGAGCCGCATCTTGATATCAAAGGAGCCGCATGCGGCTCGCGAGCCGCAGGTTGCCGACCCCTTTGTTAGGAACTACCGTAGTAAACAAACACATTTCATAGGCTTAGACATGTAATTCACGGAGTTAGTTTGTCTTGCTAGCTTGTCTACTGAATGCTGTTTGCTGCTGTTGTCACAATTAAGTATGTACAATTTGTTAACGTGAATACAAAAATAAGAAATATCAGACATTGAAATTGAATACAGGAAAACCGAAGTGTTCATGTGTCTTGTACTATATGATTTAATTACGCTAGCAGTTTTCTCAGTCAAGGTGTGACTCTTGTTAAATCTTATATCCATAAAACATTTACTTTTGACAAAGTTTTTATATATGTAATTTAACATTAATTGTTACTGTCATAGCAAACATTTAATGTAACATTGAATTTTATAAAAAAAAAATATTTCCAAATAATATTAAATCAATTTTTAAAGTTTTTTCCCTTATATTCATTTTGAAAATCTAATGGGAAGTAACTCAAACTAAAATAATGTAAATAATTTTATTTTTGAACAATGTATGTTTACATCATAATAACATGGTAATTCTACATAACAATTACATAAATCTAGATACACACATCATAGTGAGGTCAGCAATATGCCCAGCCGCCTTTACTTTCCTTAACGTATGTTAGGAACCCATCAGAGTTGGGTGGATTCAGGGACGGTCTACTGACTTGAACACGGATTCGAACTCGAGACCTACGGGTTGACAATCCAGCTCTCTACCGCTAGATTCTTTTTAAGTTTTTTAAAAAGCGTTAAACTTGGGTGTGGTGGGGTTAGGGATGTATGCGTTATATATGATGACTACTTCTATTACTAACATTCCAACTATAAACATGTGATGCGGACGGGAACACTCTTATTTCCGACGACACTAATAATACCAACAAGTCCGATCATCGAAATACAACTTGAACTTTTATTAGCAATCACTAATACTAGGTCTACACTAAGAAATATGCATGTCCTTTCTCTACAATGGCTAAATCACCAACTGTCTTCACTTCTTGGTGGTTGATTAGAGGAATGGTGTGTACTGTGGGTTCTATTTCACCGAATTGTCCAATATCATTGGACTTTACTTATTTAGGTCATAAGGTCTGTCCCTCTTTGTTTCATAAACAACATCAACGGCCTGAGCCTCCAGTCCATGTAAGCATATAGGCCTACACGTAGTAGATTCTGATGACTGGTTTTTATATTGTTTCCACTTCACTGGTCTTTTGTTTCTATACATGTTTGTTAAAGTTTGTTTGTGTTCTTTTAGGTTGGAATTTAATGTTCTTTTTTTTGTGTTATTTCAAATAGATTTTAAAATTTAAGTCACAACCTTACCATATAAGCAAGTCCAAAAACAACATACTAAATGTAACATGATTATGTATATTGCCAGATGACATTTATGATCATATTTTTTAGCTTTGGCCTGATAAACTTAAGTATTTTAATGGTTATGCTTTTATTGAGTAAAACTATTTAGTCCTATATTTTAAGTTAATGCTAATGGTGTGGCACAAGTCATTTTAGCACCAATGTACGGGGTATTTTGAGAATGTAATAATTAGTACTTAAATACTGTCCAAGCAGAAATTATTACTTTCATTAAAAGACTAATTGTTGGGTGAATGTAATCAATGTGTCTGAATGCATATAGGTTTAAAAAAAAATCTAATCATAAAATTATAGACACCAAGATAGAAGAAGCAAGTATATACACATCAAGAGGCCAGTGAGTAAAAAAACTTGCACACAAGGTTCATGAGCTTACATTTTTTTCTACAGTAAAGAAAACCAGTTCAGTCAACTAACAGTTTCTAGCATTCAGAGAGTAGTTCAGGTGAAATGATAGTGTTACAATCGTCTTCGTATGTATTTTTAGCTCGTTTGAGACAAGTGTAACAATTGTAAAGAAACAAAATTCGTAAAGAGTTTACTGATTATTTTCACCAACAACAAGAAACATGACAATAAGAAGACGGACAAGTAGGTACACCGTTGACGCCACACCACATAGCTTCACACACTGCTTCGTTCACACACTTGTTTTCATACTAGCACACCACTTTCAAGGGGAGGCCACTCACATACACACTCTCTCCGTGCTACACATTTTTGTTATAGACATCTACGTTTTCTATTAGATCTATATTTAAGTAAACCTGCTTAAATGAATGCAAGTAAACTGCATTTCAAATAAAGGTATTGATGTTTTAAGTCTGTATCAGTCCTCACAAGCCGACGATGAAAACTGTAATGCTAAAGCGGACATGGCAAGGCAAACTGAGGCAGAAAATAAAATACTTAAAAAAACTTTTTAAAAAACCACGTTTTTCTTGTGGACTAAAAAGTAGAAAATAACTATTTACATACATTTGATGACAAAAAACGTGGGTACGTTCACCATCAAATTTCCCGACCCATCTGCCCGACCCACGTTTTTTGTCATCAAATGTATGTAAATAGTTATTTTCTACTTTTTAGTCCACAAGAAAAACGTGGTTTTTTAAAAAGTTTTTTTAAGTATTTTATTTTCTCCTTTTTAGTCCGTTGCTACACATGAAAAACGTGGTTTTTAAAAAGTTTTTTATATAGTTTATTTTCTACTTTATCTAATCACTTGATTAAGTATGACTTGACTAAGTGTTTTTAAATACACGGACTAAAAAAATCTTGAGCGACCGATACGCTTTAAACAGAGAAAGGGTGTAATTTACGTTGCTGGCCTGGAGATCTACTCACGAATCACGTGATCAAATCTCCCATAAACAAACAAATAAACGCGAAGCTGAGTTAAGGAAAAACGTGTTTATGTGTATTTTAGCATGCCCAGCGTACCAACCGTGTCACCGTTAACAATGTGTTACCGTGTCCGTTCTCCTTTTTAGTCCGTTGCTACACATAAAAAACGTGGTTTTTTAAAAAGTTTTTTTTAAGTATTTTATTTTCTCCTTTTTAGTCCGTTGCTACACATGAAAAACGTGGTTTTTAAAAAAGTGTTTATAATTACACGGACTAAAAATCTTGAGCGACCAGGATTCGAACCTGGGTTGTCGCGGCCACAACGCGAAGTACTAACCACTATACGTTCACGGCCAGCGCGCTCACATCGATTGGGGCCGAAGTAACTGTGTCTATAGGCCTCCAGTCTTGTCGGTATCTTTAGAAATCATGTCCTCAATTTTATGGTCCTTGGGGCGTAATTAAATTAAGCTAATTACGGTCACTAATTGCTAGTTTTTATGATTGCATCTGAAATTGTTAGGCGAAAGTAGCATGCATGCCAAATTTCAGGTCTCTAGAGCAATCAGAAGTGGGCTAATTTTCGATGTCAATTTTAACAACAAACATCCAAACAAACAAACAAACGCGAAGCTGAGTTAAGAAAAACGTTTTAATAACATGCCAGGGGCCAAAAAATTATATATATATATATATATATATATATATATATATATATATATATATATATATATATAATATTTTTAAAATAAAAAACAGCTTTTATTTTACTTTGTTAGTATTATCTTTTAACTTAGTTTACATATACAATTATTGTGTTATTAATATTATATACACATTTAAAGACTGGCTATCAATAAAAAAAGTTAATTACAATTATTCGAATCTCCACTCCTCGCTTTGTATCGAATTTTATTCTTCTCTCCTATGTATTCATTAATTTATGTCGGCCTAAATATTCCCTTACATAATTCCCTTCAAATTCTGACATAAACAAGTAATGTCTACACTCAACACATCGATACAAGTGGAAAAAGAAATCAACAACTCAGTGAATCTCACGGACCTCTTCATGTTTGTCTCCCCTCCCCTAACTCACATCCAACAAAAGTAACACACATCTTACAAAGCACATAACGAACCATTAAGAACACGCATTACTGCCCTTGTATTCTCATCTCAACTTTCTCTAAAATTTAATCGCTCAGTCCCCATGACCCCTACAGTTATACATTTCTATATTTCCTAATTTATTTCCGTAATATATTACATTCCCTTATCATTAGTCATCACCCACGGATTCCCTCGCTGTTCATAATGTAAAATAAATTATTCCTAGATGTCGCTTACATCCATTTCTTTAATTGTATTTTTGATTTGTAAGACATATATTTTTACTTACATACTAGAATTCACATACACATGTTGAATTTATATATTTTATTAATTTACAAAAGTATTTAACCATAATTATTTGATTTTTTCATTTAAGAACATAATCACTGCAATCCATCTGCTCTAAGAAAATGCTGCCCCCGAGATTAATACATATGGAAAATTTAAAATAAATGTTCCAGGTCTTAAATTTTCGGACGGGGTTTCTTAAGCTTAGTGTGACCTGAATATAAACAATATCAGAACCAGTCATCTGCTAAATTCTTCTACTTAAATAGACTGAATGATCAGACCGTTGGTGTTGTTTATGAAACAAAGTGGGTTAGATTTCATGAGCTGAGCTTAGCTGATCTAAAGTATATTGTTAAAAAAATCCTTGTAATTACAGTCTTGTTTGTTTTAGTTACTTCCCATGTAAACTTATACAAGAGCTAAGGGAAAAAACTATAGATTCACTTACTAATTGTGTGCAAAATAATTTATCACATAAATATATAAGACATGCAATGTCAGTTATGAAATTACAAGTGCAATTTAATTAGAAAATATTAAAATGTTTTTACATTATATGTTCTTTGGAAATTAGATTTATCAAAGACACAACTCGAATACGAAAACCGAAAGAATAATTAAATGAAGGATTACACGACGTAGGAATCCATCCAGTTTATAGCGTTCATGTGTCACTTCACATATCCATTACAAAAATATATTTAATTTCATCCAAGTTGCAATGTCATCATTTTTATTTTTTACTTTTTTTTTGAGTATAGTTACCAAGTCATGTATCATTTATCATCCAGACCAGCTTAAATTATTTTTAAATTCTCGGAAGATTTGAGTCTTGCTCACTCGTGCAGAATGTCAGATGTTATATATAATTGGACTTAACCCCTGGAGAAATCTAATGTATATACTATTCGCAAACTTGATATGTTCACTGAGCGACGCCAGATTTTAAAGTATTGGTCTTATTGTTTTTAAAATCGTGTTCATTGTGCATTTTATGCTTACAAATTTCCAGCTTTGAATAAACACAACAAATTATATAACACAAAAAAAAAAAAAAAAAAAAAAAAAAAAAAAAATAATTCAGTATTTTTTCTTCAAACACAACTGTGTAAGTTCTGAACTGCGATACAACAGCAATCAATAGTAATTGGTAACGACGACGACGAAATGTAATGTAAAATTCTAATAACAAGGATGTAGCATACAATAAACGTATCTCGTACACAATTATGATGCTGACAAGAACAGTATAACAAAAAAAAGCTATTTGCTAGTCATATCTTGATAGCTGAGCTTAATTAACAGACCACATCATGAGCAGTGCCGGCGCCAGGTTATTTAGCGCCGTAGGCAAAACTTATTTAAATGTCACACAAACTAATTACTAAAACACACATATATATATATATATATGTATATATATATATATATATATATATATATATATATATATATATATATATATATATATATATATATATATGAGTTCAAACTGAATAATCGGCCCAAGATTACAAAGGCAATTAGGTTTCATGTACTGTTTTCTGATGTTTTGTAGGAAATATAAGACTCATCTACAATATATAATATACATTTCAAGAAATGAAAATTATTTCTTTTTAATAAAAAATTGTATGCAAAACTATGTATTTCGTGTATTTAAATGTTTGTGATGTGCAACATAGGATCTACATTATCTACATAATTATACCATACCAAGTACTCGTTTGTGTTGACGACATAATCAAAACGTCAACAGATATATATATATATATATATATATATATATATATATATATATATATATATAGATAGATAGATAGATAGATAGATAGATAGATAGATAGATAGATAGATAGATAGATAGATAGATAGATAGATAGATAGATAGATAGATAGATAGATAGATAGATAGATAGATAGATAGATAGATAGATAGATAGATAGATAGATAGATAGATAGATAGATAGATAGATAGATAGATAGATAGATAGATAGATAGATATCCAAATCTTATTTGTTTGTCTTTCACTCACATTCATTTTTTATTGTATTTATTGCATGTGTTTTAAAATAGCTTAACTATAACTATTATGTTTTATAAATACTTAACTTAAATGAAATAAAAAAGGAAAACAAAAGTGTTTAATATTGCTAAATGGAAATAGTTAGCCACTGCATTGACAGTCCCAACATTGACAGTTCAAGTAACACATCAAAACAGAGAACACAATATTACAAACAGCAAGCTAGTACAAAAATAAATTACTTGGATGAAGAAACATGTTTGTCTTCCAAACAAGAATACACACAATGCGACTTAGCCAAATCAAACAGTAATCGACCCAAATCATTACTCTATACATTTTACTGCAATATATTTTACAATTTACTTTTATTAATTTCATAATAAAAACGAAACAATACACTGTTGAAAAATAGATTTTGAACATCAAATATGTCATGTTAATCACTTCCAATTTAGGTTTTCAATTAAAATAAATAATGGAGACAACCCACAATGCACTTACCAGAAAACTTTTAAATAGACTGAACATCTAAAACACGAACTCTGGGTCGTATTATAACAAAATGTAGAGCCTACACATTATAATATATTATAGATACCAGACCTTACTTTTGCACGTTAAAGATCTACACAGTAAAGATCCACACAGTAAAGATCTACACAGTAAAGATCCACACAGTAAAGATCCACACAGTAAAGATCAACACAGTAAAGATCCACACATTAAAGATCCACACAGTAAAGATCCACACAGTAAAGATCCACACAGTAAAGATCCACACAGTAAAGATCCACACAGTAAAGCATAAAAAGTAAAGAGTGAGTAAAGCTTAAATAGAAACCAGTAACTTTATTCAATATATCTTTTGCAGACATCTACAAACATCTGTTTTAAAGCGTTGCTTTGACATCTTGGCTAAGCTCCATTTAATGCTCCTTATGATTTTTAAATAATTAATGTCAACATTAGTAGGGCTTGGTTTTTGTCTTGACTATTATTATGCATTTTTTTGGTACTTTCTAAATCATTAAATGGATATTGTACCCTGTGTAACATGCGATTGTTCAGCTACTTTAATCCTTTTCTTTCGGTTCTTGAATTGGTGCATATTTTCGTTCGACTGAAGCTTGGGTTGCCAAAGAATATCTATTTCATAATAATGTCTTGAATATTAGGCCAAACTATGGGAGGAATAGCAGTCGATATGTTTTACTGCCATATTTGACAAATACATTTGGACCACGAGGATCAGACTATTCGCTCACAGAAATGAAAAGACGTAGCAAATGGAAAATAACGGAATACATGGCCATAAATAATGCATGCTGTCTTCTTATAAAGCGGTATTAATAAGTATCATGTGCATGCGCATATTAAAAACCATGCTATTAATATGATGTAAACTAATTCCAAGTAATCATCCGGCTTACTATTAAAATAGCATCTTAGTAGGTTTTTTTTTTTTTTTTTTTTTTTTTTTTTTTTTTTTTTTTTTTTTTTTTTTTTTTTTTGCAGTTATTACTATTTATTAAAACATAAATAATGATATGTCTATGGTGAATAGCTTTTCAAAACCACAAATTGTTATTCTGTTGTGTGTATCCACACGCGGCCTTTTGAACTTTTGTGTATTAAACGATTTCTTTCCTTTAATTAACATGAAAAAAAAAATGTTTTTTTTTTATGTACCCAGATAAGAGCGATCTATTAAAATCTTCATAACATTTGCAAAAGCTGAATTGAAAAAAAAAAAAAATAAAATGTTTGATCCCGCTCATAACAATTAAGCTACAAAGCAGATTGATCGATTGCGTTTCGTTTATAACAACAAACTGATCTCAATGTGTGGATACATACCATCATGTATTAATAGAATGAAACATGAGTTTCACAATACAACGACAACGTAACATAAACCCCGTGACAAAAGAGTGTTTGTGATATGTTTTATGTCGTTATTTTAAAACAAAAAAATACTTGTGCCAAAAATATAATGTAACAACGTTTGAACGCTTAGAGTCATAATTATAGCGATGATTGTATTTGTAAAAATAAAAAGCAATACTTATATAAACTCATTAGTACTAATTACAATTGTATTTTTTCTGTGTTACTTTTTAGACTGCTATATTACTAATTAGTGCAACTTTGTTTGCTCTAATTACTCTGCTCTAACTTGTTTCGTTGTATTAAACAGTAAAACCATGACTGTTTCGTACAGTTAAAAAAGGGTGCCTGTCCCTGTCCTATATCACATTTTATTTTATTGTTATTCTTTCATTTTTAGCCATGTATGTAGCGATTACTGATGAACTGTTTTAATTGACTTTTAATTTATAAATTAAGTCATGTAGTGTGGACTGTTTAGGGTTAATCCATTTATGACATCCACACGACGTTTGTGGACGCGTATGGACTGGGGGTAGGGGGGGGGGGGGGCTCGATGCAATGTGGATGCCCACACGCGGATTTAAACAACTTAATAATTAAACTTGATAATTTAACATATAAATTTAAAAAATGCATATACAATTTAGATTATATATTTTTGTCGCCATATTTTTTATACATAATGGTTAAAAATGTACATGGACTGATTTTAGTGGCATTTTAAATACTGCTTTGCTAATAATTTTGTATTTCTAATTATTTTAAGTGTTTGTGCTAATTATTAATGCTACTAAACCTTGTTCTAAACGGCATGAGCCTACAGTCCAGGTAAGCAAGTGCACGTAGCAGATTCTGATAAATGGTACTGGGTCTTATGTCTCTATCAATGTTTGCCTTTGGTAGTTTGGCTTGGGATTTAAACAAAATGTATAAAAAAGCGTTTTAATAAGAAACGAATTTGAGAGGGATATCCACTATGGTTTATAGTAAGTGTTTGAATTTTTACGAATTTGTTTGTACAAAATAGTAAAGGTTGTACTTATTTTAAGTAAAACAATAATATAATTATTTTGGATAAGAAAGAGAGCAACTCTCAACAATATTGCATAAACTGAATTAACAAACTTAGAAATTTGTTTTTTTCCATAAATAAAGTAAGCAACATTTTAATCTCACTTCATATCAATATTTGTTGGGTATATAAAGATACGTTATCTCCCTTTATTGTTTTCAGCCCACAGTATGATTGATATTCGCTTTTTAGAAATCTTATATTGTTTAACATTATTATTAATTACATATTTTATATAATATATACTTAATTATTATGTTGCAATATATATATATATATATATATATATATATATATATATATATATATATATATATATATATATATATATATATATTGTTAAATCATCTTACTTAGGCAAATGATTGATTTGTTTAACTGAACATAAGTGACTTGTTCAATCAGGTTAGTCATACCATGGTAAACAATTCTAAAAAGTAAGTTTAATTGTTGGGAATTTTTTTTTTTTCAAAGCTGAATCCATATATACACTAAAGAAAATAATTATTTACATATTACAAAAAAACACTAGGAAGTTATTAGAAGTGTGTCTTGTGTGAATTAAACAAATATGCATCTTTTTAACATATATGTGTGTTTTTTTTTTTTTGCAAATATTATACACTATGTCATTGTGTTAATTTAACAAAACATGATAATATTATGCTTGAAATGAGGTTGAAATGTTGGTATTTTTGTGATGATAATTGTATTACAAACTTGACGTCAGTGGAGAGCTCTATTTGGACACGTAACCTTTTTTTTAAAACTAAGTGATGAGCCGGTACCATTTTATAAAGTGTTTATAAAGTGTATTTACATTGAAAATCCGCTTGCTTGAGCTCACAGAAGATGCTGGTTGGTGTGTAGGCCCTGTGTATGGTCAAGGAGATAGACGGCGGAACTTGACTTGGTTCCTTTACACACTCTTAATGCTTAACTCCTTCATCAATTTGATTTATTTTCTCCTTTCACTATTATCGCTACACTATATCTCAAAACTAATCATTCACTATTATCGCTACACTGTATCACTAAACTAATCATTCACCGAACATTATTTAAGCAAAAGAGTAAAAAATGTTTATGACTTTTGTTTCATGGGTTAGTCCAACGATATGTGGAAGATATGCTAGTGTTGGCAAGCTTGTGTTCTGCCTGAAATAGATATGATAATGTCTAATGTTTTGTCTCTGTAGTTTAATTCGATAAAATGTGGCTTGTCTGATGGGTTTAATGGGGATGTGGTCATCCACATTTGACGTCCACACACATTTCAGATTTTAGACATCCCCTCTACCCAGTCCACACTATACCGTATTCAACGTTACCCTCTACACCCCCCACACCACCCCCTTCAGCAGTTTAACTCTAAAAATGTACGTCTAATGTACTATATAACTAGCATATGTATCCTAATTTCGGGACTATAATCACTTACAATTCATACATTACTTTCTTCGTTGACAAAAATAATAGTGTTGTAACATTTTCTTTTAGAGTTATTCCCGTGCAATCAAATATCATGGTTCCAAAAACATGCATTTAAAAACTATATTCTGCGCCTGGTACCAATTAAAGCTTGGCAATGAATGCAACTCATTATTAGTTCTAGCTAAATGTTTAAGGTAAAATTCTAACATAACGTTATGTGTTTGCTTATTTATAGTACATGTTAGCTGCACCATGGGTATAATATAAATTACCCGTCGAATTTCCAGTCATTTCCAAATTGTTATTTACTTTGATTCATTCAACATTACGCAGTAAATGTATTATCAACAACATTTCCTCTTTTGAAAGCTCAATGCAATCAAATTCAAAGGGAAATAAACAAATACATCTGAAATAAAGTAGGATGCCAGTGTTGTCTCCTTTAGTTCAGTTTCTCCCTTCTTGTATAAACGTATTTATTCTTATTTTTCCCACGTTTTCTTTAACTTGCTTTCTCTGTGTGTTTGTCTTTCCAATCCAATCTTGCGATCGAAATTTCTGGCACTTCCCAGTTAGCTAGCGCGCTGAAATTTTCAGGGAAGCTTTGTTTTGGATGACAATTGAATATTCTTTTGTTTTTATTACTAAATTAATCCATGGAAACATTTTATTGATCATTTTAGACCGCTATATAATTGTACCAAAAAACGTGGGGAAAAAGGGACATTACCCAGTAACTGTAATTTGATGAAAACAAGGTTCGGCACTCCCCCTCTTTTTGCTTACTGAGTAGTTGTCACGCGGTGTTTGTGTACAAACAACCATAACCTAACAACTGGTGGCCAGTATGGGGGAGACTATATGGTCGAGTGGTTGGGCACACGATTGCTATCCCACTCGACACGGGTTCAAATCTATGTGTTCTAGTCAGTAACGTATTCACACAACGTGTTTTTTACAAGTTGTCTTTTTACGAGTTGTCTTCGTTTACCCAAAAAAAAAGTGAAAACATAAAATCGATAGCAAGATTTTAATGCAAACAAACAGACAAAGACTAAAAAGTAGAAAATAATAATCATTAAAAAAGTTTTTAAAAACCCACGTTTTCTGATTGAACTAAAAAGTAGAAAATAAATACTATACATCACAATAATGCAAGCGATCACTCTACTATAAGCGATCAAAAACGTGGGGCGCCGTGATTTTCTTACAGTTTCTAATACTGTTGACTCTCTATAAGCTCCCTAATAAAAGTCAATAGTATTATCTAATCAATAGTAATATAACTTTTACTTCGGCGCCCCACGTTTTTGATCGCTTATAGTAGAGTGATCGCTTGCATTATTGTGATGTATAGTATTTATTTTCTACTTTTTAGTTCAATCAGAAAACGTGGGTTTTTAAAAACTTTTTTAATGATTATTTTTTACATTTCCCTTGCTTGGATATTTTTCTAGTAAAGTTTAACTTGAATTTTCTGTTGAATTTAAAATTCTCATTTGGTTTTATTATTTACAAGCCCAATTACATGTCAGAAAAAGTTATACCCTTGTGAATCTATATTAGTGCTCATAAACTACTGATAAACACTGACATACTAATAAAGCTAACAGTTAGACCAGGGGTCTCCAAACTTTTCAGCCCGAGGGCCGGATTAACTATCAAATATACGTTCGGGGGCCAGAATTTATATATTATATATATATATATATATATATATATATATATATATATATATATATATATATATATATATATATATATATATATATGCAAATTTCAAGTGTCCCCCCACCCGAGAAAAAAGTCTGAAAGAAACACTTTCGGGGACCGACAACACACTCGAGGTCCAAGTTTGTTCTCACATTTTTTTTCACGTAGGCCTACTTCATTCTTGATAAAGTTTGTATGTTGGGCAAAAGTTTTAATATTAGAAAAGTCTTCCTTGGGCAAAATACTTATAAAACCCACCCGCCCTTAAATTGAACTTGTCTTTAAGGAGGTCATTTGCTGGGCAACTTGCCACATTTACTTCAATGTTATTTGCACTCAATGCGACATTTTCAATTTGTTTTGAATTTTACCTCAGCCACCTCCAACAAACTTTTTTTTTTCGCGGACAAAAAGATCTCCGAGGGCCGGATGAGAGGACCTCGCGGGCCGCATCCGGCCCGCGGGCCGTAGTTTGGAGACCCCTGAGTTAGACCATGCGAACTGATGCCATTACTTTCATGCAGGGGCGTAGCGAGGGGGGGGGGGTGCGGAACGCACCGGGTGACACCATTTAGGGGGGTGACACGAAGGCAAAAAATAGTAAAATATATAGAGAAAAACTTAAGGGGGGCTGGGGGGGGGGTGCAAATCAAAAGTTTGAGAGGGGGTGGGGGATGCAAATCGAAAATTTGAAAGTTTGTCCCCGGGAAGGGTCGCTACGCCTCTGGGGGGGGGGGGGGGTGACACCATTACGTGCCGCACCGGGTGACCTCGCTACGCCACTGCCTTCATGTATGTTGTTTGCAAAAAATGATATGTTTAATAACGTAGCCTACCGAAAAGAATGAAGCGCATGTTAGTTTACTTAGAGAGGTTAGTGAACAGTTATTAGAACCTAACCGTATAGTCACTTCATATCGAGTACACTACTGCATCTATTGGTGCCTGCCTCGGCTATTATAGTAATAGCCACTTGAATATACTGTCTTGAAGGTTTTACCTTAACTAGCCGTCACGGCCAGGGCATACACTCGACTTTATGAAAAAATAAACTCTATCAAAGAACCATGACTTGTGTATTTAATAGACAGCTAGAACCCTGCATCGGCTCTTATAGTAATAGCCACTTGAATAAATATTATTTAATTTTATTTAATTTTAAGGTAATCGTCGCTAATTCTGTGTTTAATAAAGTATTTATTTTCTGAAGGTTAGGGGGGGGGGGGGAGGTAATAGGGACATGTTTGTAGCCTCAGACATGTAGTTTACAGCGTCAGTTTGTTCAATTAAGTATTACACTTTTCTGCATCGGCTCGTGAGTAACACAACTGCTGTGCAGAATAAATCTTTTTGATATGTATTTTCTTTTATTAAAAAAATATTATTAATTAGAAGGAGAACGTCAGCTCAAATGTCAACTATGTCGGTAACATACACTTAACGGACAGTCCTGATAAGGTTATGCTTGGCAGAACATACGCTAAAGGAAGTTGTACATTTTATAAAGGAAACACAAACTGCTGACTAACTAAATATAGAACTGTGTATAGTATGCAACCTTTCACCATTCACCAACTACATTTAACGGATTGTATAACTACAGATTTTTTGCACACATAGTTATCTAGAGATCAAATAAATCTTACTAAAAAAAGTTTCCTAAATGAGATGAGTATTATGAATTAGTCAATACTGTAGGCATCTATGAAATGTGTATCAATTATAAATAAGTATTAGCTATGAGATTTTTTTATTTTGAGTCGCTAAAATCTTAGTCAAACACTAAACCTAACTTCATAGATACGCTTTGTTAGCGTATTGTCAAGAAAATATGAAGATGTATATTTTTAATATGAACATACTATATTCTAAATGAACAATACCTGGTTGAGAACTTACAAAGAATGTATATTGCAAATACCAACTCTCACTCCTTTCTAAATGAACGATAATGGCTGAGTTTATGTCGGCGGTCATCGCTACAAAGTTGATCGTTGTAAAATGTAGCTCAAGGAACCCTGTGTAGTATTTTATTTTGCTAGGCCGTTAGGAACTGTCGTAGTAAACAAACACATTTCTTAAGCTCAGACATGGAATAAACCAATTTAGGTTGTCTTGCCACATTGACCACTGAATGCTGTTGTTGTCACAATTCAGTTTGTAGGCCTACATTTATTTATGTGAATACAAAAATGAGAATATTCAAGCAGGCTGAAATCGAGGCTTCGAGATTAATACTAACGAATTGAAGTGCTCAAGTGTTGTGTAATATATCATTTAAATACGCTATCATTTTTCTTAGTCAACTTGTGACACTATTTAAATCTAACCATCATGAAACTTATTTTTTTGACAGACTTTTTTATAAGAAATTTTAAAATAACTCTTACTGTAATATCAAACGTTAAATGTAATATGGAGTTTTATAACAAATACTTTCCACATAAGTTTAAATCAAATGTGTGGGTTGTTTCCCTTATCTTTATTTTAAAAATTAAATGGGAAGTAACTTAAACTAAAAAATGTAGAGAATTTTATTTTTGATATTTTATTTTTTTATATTTGATATTTTTGATGCTTTATTTCTTTGAGATCCAATACATTCTAAATGCTGGTGTTAACCTCTAAATTAAAATAGATGGACACTGCATTGACCGTCTCAACTTTCACCATTCTAGTAAGACATCAAAACACAGAAAAAATATTATACACAGTAAGCTAATTCAAAAATAACCCACCAGGATTTAAAAAAAAAACATACAGATAATGTGACATAGCCACAGTACACAGTAATCTATCCATGAAACGAAGAGGGACAGACTTTATGACTTAAATAAATAAAATGACTGTCTCCAAGGATCTTGGACAATTCAGTGAAATAGAACCCACAGTACACACAATTCCTCTAATCAACTAGATCTACCAAGAAGTGAAGACTGTCGGGGGTTTAGTAGTTGCAGAGAAAGGACATGTTGTATATTTTGTAGTGCAGAACTAGTATTAGTGATTGATAATTAAAGTTCAAGTTATATTTCGATGATCGGACTTGTTGGTATTATTAGTGTCGTCGGAAATAAAAGTATTCCCGCCCGCATCACATGTTTATAATTGGAGTGTTAGAAATAGAAACATTCATCATATATAACGCATACATCCCTAACCCACAACCATCAAGCTTAACGCTTTAAAAAAAAAACCCAAAAGAGAAGCTAGCGGTAGAGAATGTAACGTATACCTATCTACCAGCCAGATAGATGGTGAACGTCCCCGGATTCTTTTTTCGGGTTTATATGCAAATGACTTACAGCCTAAATGAATGAACACTAACTCAACAACACACTAGGGCTCGAATTCGGCGTCTAGGGAAAACTAGTGATACTATTGAAGTTAACACTCATCCAATCTGCATACAACCTTTAATAAGCGAACACAGTTGTGGCAGAACACTAAGTTAAACGAGATAAAATATTTAATCTAGAAAATAACAAAACCCAACTTACAAAGCGTAAGAAAAAACACTATCACAGATTTCAACACTGTATAAAAATAGCCACAGGTCACACAACACTGTTATAGCTTCAAGAATTACTTGGCGACAAGTAATATTATACTAGAATACTAAAACAACTTAAGAAAGCATAGCACACTCAGGACGTAAGCTCTCTCACGTTCAAATGGTCAGAATCTATTGCCGGACAATATGGACGGCTTGGTCTTAATAGACCGCTTAATCAAGGTAGACTGCCTGATCAAGGTAAACTGCCACGTGTGGCGAGTGTGCGGTGCAGTTAAAGACTTCTGCAACAGGGGAGGTTATCCTAAACTCATGTAGCCATTGGTTGGGATGGTCATCTGATCAGAATCATTCAATCAGATCTTAATGGAAAATTTCTACGTCTTAGACACCCTTGGTAAGACAGTGGAAAAACCCCAGGAGTTGCACCATCATTCCATATAAGGTATTATACAATGTCAAAATAAAACATTACTGAACCTAAGTAGGTCACAAGAACTAGATTGCCAACCCGTAGGTCTCGAGTTCGAACGTCCCTGAGTCCACCCAACTCTGATGGGTACCTAACTTACGTTAGGGAAAATAAAAGCGGAGGGCATATTGCTGACCTCTCAATGATATATGTATCTAGATTTCTGAAATTGTTATATAGAATTACCATGATATTATGATGTAAACATACATTATTAAAAAAATAAAATAAATTCTTTACATTATTTTAGTTTAAGTTCCTTCCCATTAGCTTTTAAAAATGAAGATAAGGGAAAAAGCCTATAAATTTGATTTGAAATTATCTGGAAAGTATTTGTTATAAAACCCAATACTACATTTAATATTTGATATGACAGTAAGAGTTAGTTTTAAATTACATTTATAAAAAGTCTGTCAAAAGTATATGTTTCATTGAGATTACATTTAACGATTTCACAACTTGACTGAGAAAACTGCTAACGCAATTAAATGATACGAGCCGACCCGCTGCGTATCATACGCCGCTATTTAGTTGTTTTTTTTTCTACTTTTCAGTAATTTATAATTTGTGAATTCAACAGTACCAATGCTGCCACTGAAAATATTTGCTTAAAAACACTAAACCCCCCCCCCCCCCCCCACGTGAAAGCAGCCTCCTCTTAGTTACCTCCTCTAAGTTTAAAATCGTTTCAAACTAAATTATCTGCCCCTAATAGCCGTCACTAAACCCGTCTCTATGATTGTAAAATGTAAGCAGCGTGAACCACAGACCGTGGTGTAATGTATATTTGCATTAGTAGCCTGGCTAGGCATTTGGATTACGTTTAATAATGTCCATCTGTCTTTTGCTGTTGCTTTAATCCACGATCGCCAAATCGTGTTTAATAACATAATCAAGGATAATACTACGCAATTAACTGGTCTTATGAAGTGTATTTACCTTGAAATGCAGCTTAGGTGATGGCCCTATTTAGAATAAAGGAGATTGATTGTGGAACTTAATTTTATCATTTACTCAATTTTAATGCTAAAATAATTAGATCGCTTTAATTCACTAACTCGTTACACTTAACCATAAGACCTAACATAATGGAACTATATGAGCTAAAATTGTTTGTTTCTTTCGCTCAATCGGTTGGACAGGTGATTTGTGGATGAGTCATGTTGTCAATCTTATTTTCTGTCTGGAATGTTTACAATGATGTCTAATGATTAATCTCTGTAGTTTAATTCGATACAATGTGGCTTGTCTAATGGGTTAACTGGGGATGTGGTCATCCACAAATGACGTCCACACTCCAACAATCTGACCATCCAGTCCGTACAGATAAAAGCAGCATTTGTATGGTTCTAATACTGTTTATGTTGAGTTTACACAAACATTATCAAGCTGATTTAACAATTGGCATGGGATAACACAATTAACCGTTCACACATTTTTCCTTAGGCCTTTTACAGTCTTTACTAAACTAGTACTTAATTATTAATGAGTAGAAACTAAAGCATTAATATTCGATTGCATAAAGAATTGTTATTTTTAACACTGGTGTTGTGATTATTTTAGAAATAGTAACATACATGAATATAAGTATTAAAAATGGTTTTGTATTATATGTGATTTTTTTTTAATAAATATTAATCACAGAGAGAATACTACTAAGATAATATTTTAATAGTAAGCATAATGATTACTTGGGTTTAAGTTTATTTTTATAATTATTTTTTTTCAATTGTTTTAAACATTTAAAATAGTAAAATACTATATTTGATGGTTTTATACAGCATCAGAAACATGAACATCAATTGCAAATAGTAATTAAATGGAGGAAACAAAATGACATAAGAACTAGACTAAAATAAGGTGTTCAACCTCGGTTTCTGTTGAGTGCTTAGTTTACTGTGCTCCATCCTTAGCTGCGAAGTCAAATATTGTATTTTATTAAAATGTATCAAAATAAACCAGCCAGCTCAAGGTGGGCCCAATGTTGCTTAATTGAAACTGTTAGCTAGTGTTTAAAAATATATCTATTAAATTGATTAATGTGTATCTTCGAAACAAAAAGTAATATTTAAGAGCCTTAGATATAAATAGTGCAGAATAACAATAATACATAATAACTTATCAAACATTACAATTGAACAAAATAATAATAAACAATGTTTATAACTATTTAATCATTGCATTTTCTAAATATAAATAATTTTGGAAAAAAAATGAGTTATGTCAATTTAATTTATTATAATATATATATGGGAATTAACTCATATGCTTTTTTACTTAATATGTCATTCGCAAAATTATTTTTTTTTAAATATAACTCAAATTATTCCTTTTTTAATGTGTTTCTATTTATTTAGTTGTTTTCCTCTTAAGTAAATTTTATTCTGTGTTTAGTTTCTTCTCATGTGTGTTGTCCAGACCACGTCAGGCCTCACGCATGTGTCAACTATGTCAGTAAAATACACTAAACAGAAATCACAGATAAGGTTTGTTTTGGCAAGACATGCATTAAAGACAGTAGAGCCTTTATAGAAGATGAGGTTATTGGCAACCAAAACTACAGAATAGCTAAATAGAGAACTGTGTATAGTATGCAGCCTCTCACCAACTGAATGTCTTTGTATAGCTACGGAACAGTACACGCATCTTGTGTTATTTTGAGGTCCAATACATTTATAAGAAAGTGTGGCTAAAGGAATTGTATGTATGTATTCAATAATTCAGATATTAGAATGTATCTAAGCAAGATGTTTAAATAATAAATAATCAATATATGTGAGATAGTTTATTTTTAGTCGCTAAAATCTCCATCAACACTAAACACATGTTTTAATAGAGAGGCAACTTTAGAGAATGTACAAGATAATACTTCTACAGATGAATATTGCTAATACCAATGTCTTGAACTAAATATTGAAATTGTGTATTCATTATAAACGTGTTTTCGGTTGATCTTTTTTTTCTCTTTATATTCCAAGCCATTGATCAAAAGATTGCCGCCGCAATTATAATATCACCGTAATGCAATTTACTAGTCTAGCTAACTTCGTTGAGTGACACATTTTTTTTTGGTGTAGGGATTTTTTTGTTTTCCGTACATTTTTTCATTTTTAATTTGAATGAATTCAATTGTCTAAATGCATATTTGTTTGGTAATGTTTCTTGTATTTTATGCAATGTCTGCGGCGTAGCTACTGCAAATCTAACATAAGCTAGGCATATGGACCCAAGGTAAAGGCCCTTTTCACTCACTGAACAAAGTCACTATAGCATTGGAATTTTAATATTTAGTTTATTTACTTTCAATAATTTAAAATAGAAAATGGAAATTAATTTTCTTTTCAGTCAAATAACATGTTAATTTAAAAATCCTTAAAAATTACTCAAAAGTGAAAACAAAACAATTATCTTTCGGGATAATACATAAAACAAAAAAAAATTCTCAGGGCGTAGCCTGTACACATACAAAATGTAAAGATTATTTAAATTATTAGAATCCCTCCCTCATATGTAGTGGTAGATATCTTGACTTTCCACTTTTATTTCCGTTGTAGCCAAACGGCTCCGACGGGACCCACTGATAATTTTTGCATAAGGTCCCGAAATGCCACTGTGCTATGTTTGCATGCATGGTATGTTATTTTAACATTTTCTTATGTGCTAATTCAGTGATACTTATTTGGGCGTTATACCCATAACTAATACGGTTTTGTAGTTTTGTTTGCCTTAATTACTCATTCCTGGTTGATTTTTAATTATCATTACACATTAAAACCATGATTGGTATAGTTAAAAATGTATTAATTAAATAATGTAATTTAGTTTTGGTTGTTAACTAAACTTCGCTTTCAAGATTGTGTTTGTTTTTGTTCATTTTTTTTCTTTTGCTAGCATCATAGTTATAAATGCAGTATGTTTATTTAATATTACAGCCTAGTTTTTAAAATTATAGATTACATTAGGTCGAAACCAGTTGGTAACTGCTGATATGTCACATTTTCAGTGTTTTGCATCAATATATTATGTCAATAACACAATATAGTGTTTTTTTAAAGTGAATACGACAAATAATATTAATTTTTTTTAAATTAAAAAAAATGTTTATATGATTTTCACTTGCAGATCAAGGATCAGGGGACTCATTAACTACCAAGATTGGTTAATCTTTTGTCTTTTAATTGGTATATAATAATGGCTTACTTAAACACAAGTTTTCTTAGTCGCCTAGTGTCTAAACTTTCGGTAGAATAAAACGTTAAGTCAAATACATACACTAACAAGTTTAATCTAAAGTATAATTCGACTAAAACATCCAGTAATGTTTTGTGAGCAAAAAATATAACGATATAATTATGATTGTACGATTAATTATGAAAAATGTTTTACGTTAATTCTCTTTGAATCTTGCAATGGGAAGTGACTAACATAAATATTGGAAACAAGTTATTAAAAAGTCTAGTGATAATTTAAGCGCAATTTCCTTATGTTATCTAAAAATAGCTCTGTCGTAGCGTAAAGCATACGCGGGGACAAAGCCAGGTCACATGATTTACCCTTCTCCTCCTTCGCCGCGGCTCGCGCAGTTCGCTGCTAAGCCAGCCAGGTCACATGATTTACCCTCCTCCTCTTTCGCCTTCCACTGCCTTCTTTGCTATATAGTACTGTAATGTATTATGTATAATGTAATTTTTAAAAAAATTGTGACCAAAAGAAAGGATATTTTTGAAAAATTTTAGTGGCAAAATTGTTCTAAATTATGGCAGGAATCGATTGGTAAATGTTTCAAGTCGCTAAGTGGTCTGGTTGCCGAGATATGGGCCAAAAACTGCATTTTTTTCGAGGTTTTTGTGGCCTTTCCGGGAAATCCAGGAAGGAATTCCGGGAATTTTTCTGGCCCACAATCATCCTTGGAACTCGCTTAACATATTTGCTTCTGGAACTAGTCCTCGAAATTGCTTCGTTGAGGAGGAGATACGACTTAAAGCTGCGTACATCCATCCATCCATTCCCAGAAATGACGAGTTAATAAACGCAATTCTCCAGAATGAAAATTGCGCTAAAAAAATTAAACAGCGATAGTGTTGATTACCCGACATTTAAACGTAAATTTAAAATTGAATTCACCTCATTTTTAGTTCTAGCTAAATATTCGAAATAACGTTTAAACATAACGTTATTGATTTGACTATGTATAATACATATTAGATGCACAATGCACAATAACAAGATATTATAATCTCAAGTGTGTAGAATGTAATTAAAATTACCTGTCGAATCATCAGCCATGTCAATCTTTGGTTTAAATTTGCGCAGTAATAATTATTCTATTAACTTATTACTATATACGAATATACGTTATACACTAGAAATAGATATAACCATTAAATACTACAGTAACATCTTTGTGCAGGGAAATAACCAAATTAATTCTACAACTATTTGGAATATAGTTTTATCCAAGCACCTCAGAAACAGTCTTTTTTTTTTCTTCTTTATGTCATAGTCTGTCCCTCTCTGTTTCATAAACAACATCAACGCCTGACCCTCCAGTCCATGTAAAAATATGCAAATAGCATATTCTAATGACTGCGTCTAATAATGCTTTAATTTGTGTTGGATTGTGGTTTTATAGCTTAGGATTTAATGTACTAAAACATTTATTTTTTTTTTTTTTTTTTTTTTTTTTTTTTTGTGCCGTTTGGCGTTTAATATTGTTCCTTCCACAAGTGGATAGGTTGCATGTTAAAAAATTACAATGTGATACATAGTATAACATTAAAAAGATTTACAATGTCTTAATATTCCTTCTGATTTCTTTGTTCCATGTTTCTTTGTTCCGATTTCTTGGTTCCATTTGTTTCTTTCTTGATTTTGTTTCCGGTTTGCTATGACATAAAGTACAGGACAGTACAAACATGATCGCTTCTCTGTTTTTTGGCCTTTCTTCTTTTGCTTGATACGCTCTTGGTTTGATAGTGGTTTATTCTTTGTTGGTAGTTGTACTTGGTGAGAGTGAGTTTGGTGTCTTGTCGTTGCTGGTGAAGTTGGTCGAATGGTGTAGAACTTGCGTTGAGGTGAGGCATGATGCGCATGGTGGTAGAGTTGTTCGATGAATTGAAGCTTGGGGAGATGAGTTGGGTGGGTTCTTGTGTTGAGATATCTTTCGAGGTGAGTTGTTTTGAAGTATTGTTCATTGTGGATTGAGGAGGAGTAACGTTGTGACGTAGTCGAGTAATTGAGTTGGGCGAGGTGACGTTGAAGAGTGAAGTTTGCTGATGTTGCTGAGTCGATGGTTTTGAGCTTGGTGGAGTGATGATGAGGGCGAGGTAGAGCTGTTGGCGATTGTTTATTTTGAGTAGATGATCTTGAGAGATGGTTAGTTGATTTGCTAGTGTTTTGACGGAAGCTTCCCACCTAAGATTTCTCCTAGGTGGGTGTCGTCAGAGTGTTAGTGAGTTTGTTGGGAGCGAGGTAGATACGTTTGACGTAGTAGATGAGTTCGATTTCTTGAGCGAGGTAGTTGCGTTAGACGTAGTAGATGAGTTCGATTTGTTGGCGATAGACAGACCTCCCACCTAAGATTTCTCCTAGATGGGTGTCGTCAGGCTGAAAAATAAAAGATTGAAAAGTTAGCCACTCGTACATTTGAAGCCACCCAATACAAGTACTGGGTGACTCATCTCGAGAGCGTGTGCGTTCGAGGGATGTGTGGGAGCAACCCCACAGCGGTAGTACTAAAACATTTAGTATTTTTATACCAAACACAGATAATGCTATGTCTACATTATTTAAACATACGTGTTTGAATGTCTCCAACCATGTATGTAAAAAATAGTAAAGGTCGCGTATAATATCAGTTAAACAATAATATAATTTCTTTGGATAATAAAAAGGCAAGTCTTAAGAATATTGCATACACAGAATTATACTACTTAAAAATGGTCATTTCTATATAAAGTTATACACTATTTGAATCGCGCTGCATATCAACACTATGTATGTATATACAGATAAGTTGTCTACCTTGTTAGTTTTCAAACAACAATATGATTAATTATCGATTTTTGAACTAGCATTTTTGTAATATTGTTAGTTTTTTTAAAATAATTTGCAACGATTATATAATATGTCATGGTCTAAAAAGATATAATAATAGTACATAGGCAATGTCGTTGAAATGTCGATATTTTTCGTTAATTGAAATGCAAATGTTCTATTTTTTCGACACGAAAGATGCACGTTTTGATCAAACACGTGACACACCGCCAATGTTTTAATGCATATAAGGGGACGCAACAAAGAAATTCTCGCACTCTTCCAGCACTGAGCTCAGCTGGTGGTGTCGCACGCGGCGTTGGGGCCGTCGGCCCGACCTCCACGTGTTTTGGGTTTGGTTTTACTTAATTATTTCTTATTTTTACTTTACCAATTTTGTATATGCATAGTTGATTATCATTGTAACAACTATTTTCAATAAATACCATATATATTATCTTGCTGTTATGCATTATTACTTAAACACTTTACACTGTTACCCTGTTCGCGGCTTACCTGATTTACGTAACTAAACTTTACACTGTCCGTGTCTTAGCACACAGGGCACTTGAATTCTTATTTGACCTAAACTACTCCTGCATGTGACGTAATTCCAGGTGGCAGTTGAGCAGACATTTCAGTTACCTTTTTTACTACTTTTATCCTGCACGTGTATCAGCCACGGAGCAGTAGATATAATATTATATACTACATCATTCTATTTTACTACAGGCCGTAAACTGCGGGCATTGAGTTGACCCGTAGTCATCGGACCTGATATTTTATTTTATTCACCGGCCGTAAACCCTTGCCAGAGACAAGAGGTCATCGGACCAGGTGAGAAATTATTATTCTAATAAGGCTGTAAAATCCGGGCATTGAATTGACCCTTAGTCATCAGACCTTAATGATATTACCTCTAGTAAAACTATACTAGAATCTATATTCCCGGTAAAGAAGCGACAGAGACCCTCGTACCGGTTGAATTCATCCATTTTACTTATCATCCCAATTAATACGCTACCTATATTACTACATTTATTTCCAATACCATTAACATACGTCCCTCATGATTTCGATTTGCACCCCCCCCCCTCAAGCTTTCAATTTATTTTTCCAACCCATTTTGGCGCCCACTAAGGTCGGCGACCGGGGACATATGTCCCCCCCCCCCCTCCCACCCCGCTCGCTACGCCTCTGGTCGGGAGTTCGGTTGTCAAAAAGTGAAGGAAAAGGATTGGGGTGGACATGGTGAGAGAGAGGTTTATGTGCCGCTCTGCAGCTAATACACTAACTGGATGAGTTCGTCTCTTTCATTACAAATCGTCAAAATAAAAAAAAAATGCGTTTAAAATTGACCCGACCACACATTCCTTAAGAAAACACTTAATGTATTGCCCCGTAGCACGTACATTTGAATTTTTTGTAGGAAGTTGTTTCCCTTTAGTAAGCAAGCTCTCGACACAAAAAAAGCATGTAACATAGCGAGTCTGATAACAGACATGGTTTAAATATAAACTATAATTGGATATACAATTTTTTTTTCAATTGTTATTAATGCAAACTTAAAAAAAACCCGAACAAATAATTGATTTTAAAGACAAAGAAACAGTGTTTAAAGTAGTGTAAAAATGGCATTAACTAATATAATAATGTAGACAGAAAAAAAAGCACTTTAATCATTTTGTCGCGGGGATATAAGATAGTTTGACGAAATATATTAGAAGGATTTCACCTACGCGTTACCAATCATATGTTCTTAGACGCGTGACCTTCTTTTCTAAAAGTGAGTTATTTAAATGTAAACAATGCCTGCGCTTGGATACTAAATATCGTGACACTGGTTTACCTACACTAGCGCTTGAAAACCTTGAGTGTACATTATTTACTCAACGAAATAATATGGTAGAACACACTTATATATATATATATATATATATATATATATATATATATATATATATATATATATATATATATAATGTATATATATATAACACATACAAGTTTCTAGTAAACTTACACGTGTATGAACACTCTCATCTAAAAAAGATTGTTTCCACCCCATTTGGAAAAAAATGGAGTCTTTAAGTTTGAACTGTAAAGTAGTGGTTAAGATTAATTAGTGGCCAGCCAATGGTAAATTTTTTTTATTTTTTTTCAGAATGTGGATATTGCGGAGATATGACAGATGTTTATTTGAATGGGCAACTTTCCTGTGTAAAATTTATAGATTCTTATAAAACGTTCAAGGAGGCCAATGAATATTGCAGTATTAACTTTAAGGGAGGAACAAACAATTCTATATCAGGAAATCTTGTACAAATATTTAATAAAGAAGACTATGACGTCATACTAGGTAATGTTGCATTTATACTCTAGTAAACTAACCTGTATCCTTAGAAAAAAACTGTGGGATTGATTATTATTGATAAATGACGTCAAGTTAGTTTGACGATTTTTATCTTTCCCATCAACATCCCCTCTCCACTCTCTTACGTTGTCAATAAAAGCCCCTTATTCTAAAATGACACATACACAGCATATTTTGTCAAATTAAAAAAATAATGAGTTCGGCTGGTGCTGATCGCGCTATCCCTTTCATATATTGAAGTCACATAAAAAGGTTAACTCTACTTTACTAGCCTCGGATCATGCCAGTCACAAAAGGCATCTTTACCATGCTACTTGAGTTAACGGACGATGCTTCTAGGGTGGAGGAGTGTCTCATCGTTTATGTACTTGCTACAATATTTAGGCCTACGCTAAATTTTGTTTTTGCTCACTTTTATTCATTTTCTGATTACACCCGTACTGCAAAATGCCGTTCTTTTAATTGAATGGAACTTCAACCGGAATTAAATTAACATAATTTAAGTTACTGATACTATACACATTTTGATTACTTTGGCTATTTTTCTTAACGTATTCGTTCCACTACTTGTTTCCTTTTTTCCCTTAACTTCAGTCTCTATTATAACATTTGCTTGCAGACCGTTGCAAAAAACTTGTTCTAGATTCGAAGCATCGTAATCAATTTTTTCTGTATATCATAACAATTCATTTTGAAATTTAATTTTTATTTTTTTATTATATATTCGTTGTTTATAGTGCGTCTGCATGTTAGTTTCTCCGTTATAATAAGTTGGCGTAAAGGAGATAATGATTGATTGGGTAGTGTAGCCTACTTTAATTGTGAATATAATCAACACATAAATATATAATATGTTTGATCTATTTTTATATTTTACAGACTTTTTGCAAACTCGAGACAAATCACGTGGCATTTTTATTGGAAAACCCCATTACAGTGGTCAAATTCATCTTGCTAAACAGTCGATGGTAATTTTCTTTACTAATAACACTTTTAACTATTAATAATTTTAGAGATGAAACATTGTGCTTTACTTTCATACCGGAGACGGTATTATAAATTCAACCAACATAGACTTGTACATCTTCAATTATGTTATAAGTGCGCACGGGGGCCATTATATATTAGGATACTGTATTGTTCCACATTACATATACCTTAATTTTCCTCTCTATAGATTGTTACGGTTCATAAGTACGTTAGGTTAGAATAGGTTAGAATAATCTAGAACTTACGGGACAGGTGTGTGTGTGAGTTGAGTTAACCCCGGGGTGTTAGGTATTGTTATCCCAAGGTCGAGTGCGAGTGTAAAAGCGGTTGTGTACGATTGTAAGTGGCGGAGATTTATCATGGCGGCCAGTAAAATTAACATAGATTAGATAAAGATAAATCAATATTAAAACACATAATTATTACATGAATGGTTGCAACTATTTGTAACCATGGTATGTTATTGTTTAGAATTTATCAAAATAACATAATTTTCAAATTCACGTTTAACTTATTAGTAACAATATCTTCACACTAAAGCAAATTCTAACTCAAAACATTAGTCTAAACCATTTTTCTTCTCATTATTACATCGTTAATCAAGATAACATTTAATACTTAATTCTTCAAAATGAGTCATATCAATTTCGATATTAATTCCATTATACGTTCTAGATTGACACAACAAACAGAGACGAAGCAATTATTCCAGACGTATGTACACATTACTTCTTCCTTACCGCACTAACTTTCTTTCAGCTAAACATTATAAAATTCATGAAGTGGCTTATTGCGGTAAACAATAAATGATGTACACAAAGCTTTTATATTTTCTTGCGCGCTTTCCATGAACTGAACATTGTTTTGTATTCCCTTTCGGTTGATAGAAACAAATAACAGAGTTGTTATTTCATTTTCTTTCTCTGTCTATTAAAAAATAATATGTGATGTAAAACAGACGGCAAATTAACATGTAGATGCTACGTTTGTTCTAATTCAATCAATCAATAACAGTTCTTAATAACATTGATTTAAAAAAATAATTCTGAATTAACAAAATATGAAATTCACGCTTAACACCTGTATAAATGTATGTTCAAGCTAAAACTTAATCATATTCTAATTCAAATCATTCTTTTAAAATGTATCAGTTATCGATAGCAATTCCTTTTACATTATAAAATAACTCTATTGGTTTATTTTTTGTTTACCCAGGCTCCACATTTTCTTCGCACAACACCTTTCAATCCAGTTCAATTAGGCGACGTATGTATATATTATTTCTACCTTAATATGTAAGCGTGTCTTATTAAGTTTTTAATGCAATGTTTATCTTTCTTTAATCTTAACCTCATGAAGTTCATGGTGGTATTTATTGCACAATAGTGGTTTACACAAAACGCTTAGATTCTCTCAAGGACTTTCAATCCCCTTACGATTGTCAGCAAAGTAAAATAAAGCGAGTAATTTTTTTTTGTTTTATTTTAACTATAAAAAATAAGTATTTGATGTGAAAACAATGCAATATAAAATATAGAATCTAAAATTTTGTATGAAATCAGTCAATAAGAAATCTAAATATTTGCTCTGATTAATTTTTAACTAAATCCAAACCATCGCAGAACTAGAAAATAAAAAAAGGCCCACACACAAAATATGTGCTTGCCCGCCTCTCTCTCTCTCTCTCTCTCTCTCTCTCTCTCTCTCTCTCTATATATATATATATATATATATATATATATATATATATATATATATATATATATATATATATATATATATATATATAGATATATAGATATATAGATATATATATATATATAGATATAGATATATATAGATATATAGTTAAATTGACATTAATTATACACTTTTAGTGCATATATATAATAGTTCAAGTACGGGACTAGGGTTAGTGATTGAAGTTAGCTTAGGGTTTGGGTTCAGGGGTGAAACTACCATCAAGCTAGAAAGCGGGGGGAGGGGCAGCACTTGAAACAAAACGTCAGCAAAAAAAAAGATAATTGTATACAATTAAACCACACATTATTAAAAATCGGTATGCCTGTTAATAAAAATCTAAATATATTTTATGGTTAACTGAAATACGGGCGTTGTTTATTTTGCTGTGCCAGTGTAAGAACTTCCTAAGTTCATTTCACCAATTGAGTCTTTACACTCCTGTAAAGTTGACCATTATTTTAATATTGTCAAATACTGAAACACTTGTTTTTTTGTTTGTTTGTTTGTTTGTTTTTTTGTGTTTTTTTTTTCATGCTATGTTTTAATTTAAAAAAAAAACGCACATAAACTTTCGTTTCATTCTGTGAAATGCGACATGTAATATATCTTTACATCCTTATTTTCGAGTCAATCATACCACCGTTTGCTGGGCGTAAACGAGCAGTGCGTGATGATGGCGCTGTTATCATCAAAGAGACCAGTATGGATGTTGTGGACCCATCAACCAAAGCGAAGTTTGTCTGTGAAGCTTCACCACGTGAGATACTTAAACAATAATTACCCGCATGTTTTATTACATTTTACTTTCTCGTAAATGAAGTATAGAAGACGTACTTTAGTCGCACACATAACTGTTTTACATATTCCAAACCGTCCCTATATTGTGTATATTGATTAGTGTTAAACATTTTGGTTTTATCAAAATATCATTAACAAAAATATTTTTCAGACTCTGAGTTTAAAACTATTCACCTAGATCTTAGTAAAATTGTAAGTAAAAGTAAATGCATGTTAATAAAGAATATATCTGTATTTTAAAGCGTATATAATATTATTGGAAGAATTCAATGTTTGTATCTGCAAAATTCAGAACATAATTTAAGCACAAATCTGCTTACAAATACATTTAGTATTTTAAGATACAAGAGACCTATATAGCTTGTTTCTTTAAATATGTGTTTTGGAAAACAATGGTAATGCAATTTTCGTCTCTGACTCCAATATATATATATATATATATATATATATATATATATATATATATATATATATATATATATATATATATATATATATATATACATATATATATATATATATATACATGAATTATACAGAGCTATGGCATATTCAAGAACCAATTAAATGCTTCACTAGTGGTTGAAGAGACCTTGGACAAGATCTACTCTACTCTTACAACTGTTGTAAAGGATATTATACCTGGTGATCTGAAACTCATCATCGATTTTCTAGAAATGGTCTCGTTAGCAGTTAACTCTACAGTTATCACTATAGATGAACATTTACTGAAGGTTGAGTTTCAGTTTTCTATTTTACTTAAAGCCATTTATATGGGAGTTTTTATATGTGTTCGTGATTTCGTTTACCACGCATTTAATGTAATTAGAGATGATAAATATTAACTCAAATATGACAAAAATGTGTACGTGATGGCATTATTGGTACAAACTTAAATGGCATAAGTTAAGCGAGGATGAGTCACTATGTAGGCCTATGTAAACTCTAAAATATTTCATATTTCACAAACAAATTTAAACATGTATTTATTTTATATCGTTTTTGCTTAGATTTTACTTTTATAAAAGAAAACATAGTAAAGGATTAATCCGTAAAATAAAATAATTTTACATTGATTTAGAAACGCAAAGTTAATATAAGAGAAAATGACACCAATTTAGTTGAGTCATAATTTTATAATTTTATAATTTAAAAAAAAATACTTCATTTAAATGTATTTAAAAAAAAAACTCGCTATCAGAAAATAACATCAGTGGTAGACTTGACCATACAAATAGAAGGACATGTCTGGCATCAGTTAAATAAGAGAGGGGAGCAGGCGGCGACTAGACTGGTTAACTACATGGAAAATATCGTCGTTAAATCTTCTGCAAACATTACAGTCATAATACAGGACACGCTAGGTAAAGATATGTTCAAGTTTCAATGCTTACTATTTTTTTTTTCTAAATATAGATGTTAAGCCCGACCATTCTCCTCGTCAAAAAGTTAAAATCTTTTCGCTACCCGCCCCCTCCCCTCCTTTTTTCATGACATATGGCATTACTGCTTCACGTAACTTAACATTTCGATTAAAGTATGTCTCTAACATGTGTTTAAATGAGTGTCTTCATGTTAGAGTGTAACTTTATATGTTATTCTATCTTCTATTAATATGACATTTACATCGATGTCTGTTAAAAAAAATTAAATGTGTTTCTGTTCTTTAGCAATAATAATTAACCAATCAAAAGCTGACATACATTTCCCAATGATCCTTGGAGTCGAAGAATTCTACAATATATCATTGAAAACAAACAACAGTTTGTATTTGTCACACAATGCGAGCCAAACATTCGGTGGTTATATTTACTTTTACAACATTTTAATTTTGATATCGTGCTTTTATAATTTTTTTTTTTTTTTACTTTTAAAATCATTAATTTACACAAAACTGTTGTATTACTCAAGTAATTGTCAATCAATAAAAAACTAATATTTTTAAGTTACGTTTAACGTTTCATTAATTAAAAATGTTTGATTGTTATGCTTCAGGCGCACTCAATTACTCTATCATTATGTACGACGGGTTAAAATCCAAGCTGATGGTAAATCAAGAAAAACAAAATAGGTAAACTAAAAACACATGTCTACACACAAACACACACACACACACACACATATTTATATATATATATATATATATATATATATATATATATATATATATATATATTCGTTACAATCTCGCTAACAGGCACAACAAAGAACTCGCTAAGAAAACTTTAGTATCTGATATCGTCGCATTTTCTGTTCGTGGTTTTGATGGAGAACTTCATACCCCGCTCAGGGTTTCATTCTACACTAATTCTGTAAGACATTACTTGCAGCTTTTTGATGTAATATAATAAAAATGGTAATGTAATCATTGTTTTAACAAATATTATAAATTGTTTTATTACAACCCAGACCAATTACAGAAACCCAGTTTGTGCTTTCTTGGACTTTTCAGCTGAGTAAGTGCTCATACTTTTTAGCAATCTTCTATTCTAGTCAAAATTTCTCAAACTATAGTAGGCAAGGAAACTGCTTTTTTGTATTTTTTTTTTTTGAACATTACAATGTGTGCTCAGGGAGAGCGGTGTGTGGTCGTCTGAAGGGTGTCACGTGTTGTATTACGACCAGGACTATGTCACGTGTGAGTGCAGCCATACGACAAACTTCGCTGTTCTTATGAGTCCCTACATTGACCAGGTACGTTATATTTAACAAAGGTGTGTTGTGTAAGCACACAGTATGATCAGATATCAATTTATCTAACATAAAGAAAAATGCCATCTGTTTTGTTTTTGTTATGAAATACTTTGAAAAAATTGCAACTATCTTTATATTTAGTCTTTATTTTTAGTGACTGTTTTTTCTTTTTTTTTTGTTACGTTTGAACATTTTGCTTTTTTTTTTAAACTATTTTATAAAAGTTGTTTCCAAATAGAAGCTAACATTCAAATCTCTATTCTTAGCATACAGATAACTACATAATAAACACAATCTCCATCATATGTGTATCTGTATCTATAATATGTCTGCTGGCTACCGTCCTGGTCTATGCCGTTCTATGGAGGTAGGTTAAGTAGATAAGGAATCATGTATGTATATGCCATACGTATAAACATATATTTGAAATTATTTTGTGCTAAGAAAATGTTTTCAAAAAGTTACGTATGTTAAGTTATTGTTTATCTTTAATAATAAGGCTTTTAGAAATATATAGTATCAAATGAATAAATATTTTGTTATGACTAAAAAAAAATCGAAAGACATTATAAATGTTATCTTACAACTCTATGCTATGGTAAGTAGTATTTGTTTCTAATCTTATTCAATTATTAATTGGTAATTGAAAAAGTTTTACATACACCTGTAGATATGTAAAATCTGACCGAGCTGTCCTTTATGTCAACCTTTCTGTGACCTTGACATTTGGCTATGTCGTATTTTTAGCGGGAATAAACCAGACACAAAACAAGGTAAATCATTGCAGCTTGAAATATCTCAGTTAAACACAGCCTGATTATATATATATATATATATATAAATATATATATATATATATATATATATATATATATATATATATATATATATATATATATATATATATTATATATATATATATATATATATATATATATATATATATATATATATATATATATATATATATATATATATATATATATATATATTTATATATATATATATATATATATATATATATATATATATATATATATATATATATATATATATATATATATATATATATATATATATAAATTATTTACGCACATTTAGATTTTAATAATATAAAGGATATAACAGATAATAATATAAACGTTAGTTTCCCTTGTTGAAACTGAAGTAAGATTTTAAATTGTTATAACTTTTACTCTAATCAACCCGTTTGGATTAGGTCATGTGCACGGTCATTGCTGCGGTCCTTCACTTCCTGTTTCTTGTTGTGTTTTTCTCCATGCTGGGTCAAGGTCTCAATGTCCTCCTGTCAGTCATTAGTATGACGTCACGTCCGCTCTTGCGCTACTTACTTCCGTTGTCTTATGGTAAAATGTCTTGTGATAATCTTTATACTAACATTCATTGCATGATTTTAGTTTTCATTATTATTTTTTTATGGTAGGCCTATTTAGAAATCAACTTAATATAATTAACCAGCATACAAAAATAGTTAAATATTATCAACGTGCAATATATTTATTAGATGAGTGTATAATAGATATTCACATTAAAGGCTTAGAAAGTGAGAAAATATATTCTTAGGTGGATGTTTTGTTGTGTAACTATAATTACACTTTTAACACATAACAGAACATAGACCAATGCTTTCTTTAGATGCATGCGTCTAATTACCTGTTGCAAATTGTGTTTGTATTTGTAGAAATGCATTATATATGTCGAAAATAACGCTAAACGTTATATCTTTTAATATAACAATTTGATTAATCCAACATTACAGGTGGACCTTTGCTTATTGTGGTCATAACTATTGCAGTGACAAAAGCTCATGGATACACTACTGACACATAGTAAACTCATATTTGTAACGTATTTATCACAATGTTTTTAAAAAATAATCATATATTGTGTAGTGCATTTCCATTGTATATTAAACATGTTTATACATCAAATCTAACCCGGTCATTTCAGTTGCTGGCTTTCCATTGAGTCTGGTGTCTTTTGGTCTTTTTCAGTCCCAGCGCTAAGTATTATTTTAGTAAGGCAATAACTGTTAAAAATTAAATAAATACGTTTTTTTCTTCTTCTTTGGTTAATTTAATATATTAGTAACTATTTAAATGCGTAATATTATTCCGATAATTTATTAATTGACGTTTTTCAAATAAAAATTAAATTACTTTTATAAGTAAAAATGTTAATTATTTTAAAACTTTTTTTTAAATGTACTGTTTTTTATCCATCGTTATGTTGACTTTTTACATATATTGTGTCTTATATTCCTAAAAGTGTGCATTCCGTTACAGCTAAATTTCATCATTGTGTTTGTTGTCCTTAAAGTCATGCAGACTTCACATTTCATGTCCAACAAACCACTTGTGGCTAGAACTAAGTAAGTGTAACAATGAGATGTTATACAACACTATTACCTACACGCAGTCTTTAAAATAATACATAACATCTGTATAGTGCGATACTTTGAGTTATTATTAGTTTTCCCATTTTAAAAATATTACAAGCATAGTAACATGAATGTACATCAATGATAGGTCAGTCGTCCGGTCCATCTGTATCTTGTCCCCAATCCTCGGCCTGTCCTGGGTGTTTGGTGTCTTGTCCATGACAGACCCCCACGTGATCTTCCAGTACCTGTTTGCTCTCACTAACTCACTGCAGGTTGGTGCTGTTTTTATATTTTTATTTAATTGTGTATTTAAAAGTTGGTGTTGTTTTCTTATTTATATGCCTTTACAATTGTAGCAGATCACTGAATGCTGTTTTATTTTATTTTATAATTTAAATTTTTATTTCCTGTAATTGTCTTCTAAAGTTACGTTCATACTTGAAATATTATTGAATATATAAGGGATACATAAACAATAATTTATTTATATTTTGTTCGGCATTTTAAAAATATAACCTTGTTTTTAAAAGGTATATCCAACATTAAATCTTTGTGATTGTATACATTCTTTGAAAGCAATTAAAGATTTACCAGTCTAACAGTCTAACATGAGTCATAGTATTCGATGACAAATACAATTTGAGCAAAGAAAATAAAAGTAAAAAAGTAGGCATCTAACACAATCGAAGTTTATTTGTATACGACTGTTATTCTGAAGATTTCTTTTTCTTTTCTATAAAATAAAAATATATTTTTGCTTCAATTTTCCAGGGTTTATTAATTTTCATTTGCCAGTGTTTGCTTCAACAGCAGGTAGGTGATTGATTTTATCTAGAGGGAACAATTGATCTGAATAGACAGTATATTGGGTATATCACCTTGGTTCACTATATAAATATGCGTTATTTTGTTGGTCACCAACATGTATCACTTAATATAAAACATCGCTGTATTGATAACTATCCCTTAAAGCTGATCCAGCTATACAAACTTAAGACTCTGTTCTATACACTCATAAGTATCTAGACGTAGGTTAACAAGTAAAGTATGTTTCCAATATAAATTTAATTGTTTTACTGACGATTGTATTTAAACAGGTTCGAGATGGCGCGCGGGCATTTATACGTAGGTACAGAGCGGACAAACTGGACTCGGGACATACGACTGGTCAAATGTTATAGTCACTGGTATGTTTAGTATAGGCCATTCTGGTCAAATGTTATAGTCACTGGTATGTTTAGTATAGGCCATTCTGGTCAAATGTTATAGTCACTGGTATGTTTAGTACAGGCCATTCTGGTCATATGTTATAGTCACTGGTATGTTTAGTATAGGCCATTCTGGTCAAATGTTATAGTCACTGGTATGTTTAGTATATGCCATAATGGTCTAATGTTATAGTCACTGGTATGTTTAGTATAGACCATACTGGTCAAATGTTATAGTCACTGGTATGTTTAGTATAGGCCATTCTGGTCAAATGTTATAGTCACTGGTATGTTTAGTATAGGCCATTCTGGTCAAATGTTATAGTCACTGGTATGTTTAGTATAGGCCATTCTGGTCAAATGTTATAGTCACTGGTATGTTTAGTATAGGCCATTCTGGTCAAATGTTATAGTCACTGGTATGTTTAGTATAGGCCATTCTGGTCAAATGTTATAGTCACTGGTATGTTTAGTATAGGCCATACTCACTGTGGTGGCTTAGATTTAGATAGTTTCAAAATGTTCTCAATGCTATAATGTTAATTCGATAAATAATGATTCAGTACACTTTAGTACCATTAACGGAGTGGCATGAGCGATTGAAGTCATTAGAGTGTCCAGCTGTGATGCGTTACTAACTTATGTTAATGTTAGGGAAAGTAAAGGCGGCTGAACAAAGTGCTGACCACACCTTCACTTTATGAGCCGATGTCAGGAAACTCTATTTCATCTACCAAATGTAACGCTATGTCTAAATAGGACGCTTTACTTTGTTTACACTTTAACTACACATCTGAGGTAACTTATGAATAATTACAATTGTCTATATAAGACACGCAAATGTATAAAACTATTGCGCTATAGTGCCTGACAGTAACATAAAATACGCGTAAATTTACGAACTCGTGTTTGGTAGAGTATGTGAATAACCTTATTGAGTAAGAATGTTACACTCACATCATTGTAATACACCTATGCCAATGACAATTTAGAATTAAAAATTTAATTTGAACAATATATTTAATGTATTTATTGTTGTTTTTTTTGCAGAATTTATTATCCTTTTAAAACTATTACACTAAATAAGTACGACTTAATATTACTTACTTATACTTACTTTTTTACTTATTTCAGACTATACCTTTTCGGAAATTGAACATATAAATGGACATATCTTAGCAAATATGATTTACTGACCAAATAGAGAAACGTATTTATGGGACAAGTAATGCCGCCTTAGAATAATCTCACGATTGATTGCTTACACTAACACCACATTGTGTCCATTATATAGAGGCATTAATACGTTAGGCTAAATTTAAGATTTGAGAAGGACAATAATGTATTAATGGTATAATTATAACCTGAAGCTATATGAAGTTTCGCTAAAATATTGGCCACCATTGAAGGTGTTTTGAATATGTTGCTACGTCGTGAAAAAAATACTTAACCGTATTGGTTCGATTCTTGTTTAAATTAATATTCTAAAGCAAATATAGTAACACTTAGGTTTTAATACCTTCAATTATTTTTTTTTAGAAAAAAACTTATTACTTAGTTTGCACAGCATACTTTCCTTATAATTCTTTTTTACACGGTATGTTTTCTTACATTTAAAATACTTTAGCACTATTTTATATTGCCTTAATTTTATGTTTGAATATTTAATGATAATATATTTTACTGGTTATAAATGTTGTATACTCTATTTTTTTTATATTTTAACATTAGCAATAAAAAAATATTGTTTGATCAAATTTTTTCTAATATTCATTTTTTTAGTATTGCCAGTTTACATACATTAATACGTTGTTAGTCAATATATCACATCTGTACAATTGTATTTCTTATTTACTTATAATACTAGTGTGTTTGTTAGCGTCACTGCTTGATTTGCATTTGCAATTCCATGATTATAATGTCAACAATGTTGTATCGCTATGTTCATTTTAATTTTATTTTTACTTGTGCTTCATATTGACTTTACATCTACTACACTGCATAACGACCTGCATTTATTTCAAGTTCACTGCAAAAACGTCAAAACATAGCTTAAAATCTGGTATTTTTTGCCGTATTTTATCTGACCAGCTAGTTTTTTCCAAATCTTTAGTTGGGATATAGAGAGTTACTTCCTAATATCGCAGCTAACATCCAGTAGTCTCTGATGAATGTGTTTTGTTTACATCGTTGTATGAATTTCTTGTATTCACATCGTTGTCTTGGATACTATTTATTTGATTGATTTTATGTTCGGAGTGGTCGAGCGGGTAAGTTCATGGTTGCTAACCCAAAAGTCCCGAGTTCGAACACTCATTAAATTCAGTAGAGATAACTCCGTATACAAACAGATGTTGAATCCTCTAGGTGATATGTTTACCAACTCTGGTCTCCATTCGACAGCTCTTGCGACAATGTTGATTCCATGCTGTACAGGTAACGTCTTGTCCCCTGTGTCAATCAGCTGTGTGGAGATAGGAAGTCTGACACTAGGGAAAACAGCAGACTCTTCTTATCTACCACACATCCTTGAACTTCCAATGCGAAATCATCCTAAGGTCTATGAGACCAACGAGATATATATGCATATGTGTATGTGTGTTTCTTTTCATTGCTTTCTGTTTACTGTAATTGTGTTATTGCATTATTAACTACATTAAAGCAAAATATAATAGTCTTCATGTTAGTGGTAGTTTTGTTTTAGCTTTGTCCACACATTCATAATGTCTGCCACTATATGTAAATAATCTTTGTTTTACTTCAGTGTATATTTATTTAAAGATCTGCATATACAAATCAGTAAACGTAAACGTCTTTCGTGTACTTTTACATTGTATACGATGCAACAATGATACAAAAACTATATTAAGAAAATAATCAAAAGTATTGTTTATCCATAACGGGCGGATTAAATTCATTTGAAAATAACAATTTTACAATCAATTATAGGTTATGCGACATAATGCATTCTTTTCAATGCGTTTCTTGCAATCGACTTAAATCAGGGGTCGGCAACCTGCGGCTCGCGAGCCGCATGCGGCTCTTTTGATGTTAAGATGCGGCTCTTCGGCTCCATGTACAAATATTAATAATTATTTTTTTTTTTTTTTCAGAACTCATAAAATATTGTTCTGCAACACTCGATAATAAATTAGATAATCATAAACATAAACATTCGCTATTCTATTAGGGGGTCATCCATAAATGACGTCACGCTTTTTTTGACGATTTTTACCTCCCACCCCCTCCCCTCCGTCACACTTCGTCACAAAAAGCCAGACCCCCCTCCCTAAAATGACGTCACACCTCAACCTACAACCCCCCTCAAAATTGCAGTTGAATTTTTTTAAAACATTGATATTTTTCCAAAATCTTGTCTAAACTATTACAATTTATTAAAACAGTTATCTAAAACGCGAAATAACGTCTAAAATTCGTTTTCTAACATTGCTTTTTTTATAATGCAAAAATGTGACGTCGCAACATCTGACCCCCCCCCCCCCCCCTCATCACACATCGTCACAAAATTACGGACCCCCCCTCCCCCCTACGAGTGACGTCATTTATGGATGACCCCTAGAGTATTTAGGTACTCCCTATTTTCAATGTACTTCCTATTAATCTTCCTATCAAACTGTTCATCCCGAATTGAAACATTCAACTTGATGGATATCACAAAGAAAATAATCGAGTTAAATGTAAAACTGCAAGTAAAGGAAAACTCATCCTATTCTTTTGTATATATATATATATATATATATATATATATATATATATATATATATATATATATATATATATATATATATATATATATAACCTAATGTTGAAAAAAAAAATGTAGGTGGCTTTTTAAAAACTGGTAAATTTTGTAAATTGCATCTTTTGGCTCTTCCGTCTCAAAAGGTTGCCGACCCCTGACTTAAATATATGAACAGGGGTGTTGTAATATTAGATGCAACACAAATATGTCAGACCAATATAGGTTATCATTTGTTCAAGTCGGTATAAACCAATAAGTAGCTAGAATTGTAATATACACAATAAGTAGCAAGTATTATAAGATACACAATGAGTATCTACTATTATGAACTAGTATTGTAAGATAATAAATCAGCCCTTGTCGGGCAGGAGCTAGTCAAATTAGAAGTTAGCTGGGGCAGCATCCTATCTAGGGGAGAAAACCCCAAAATTAAACTTTGCTACATTGTATATTTCACTTGAATGGACACAGTCTATAGAAACAAATCCAGGCTGAAGTTAAAGTCATCTGGTCATAAGGAGCATAAAATGTTGAACCATAATTTGATGGAGGAAATCAACGTTAATTATACAGTCCAGAGAGAAGAAAACATCGATTGTGTTTCCACTTTGTATTTATGATATGCAAGAATTATTATTGCAAGAACAAACATCATCTAGAACATTGTTTAAATTGATTTTATTAGTACCAAAGGTTCTTTTTTTTTGTTTATTCAAACACGTGTATACTTACAATACAAACATAAATACACATTTATTTACTACGCCTATAGAGTATTTCTAATCCAATAATATAAAACTACTCCCATTTATTGTTGCAGAAGAGCAGTTACAGTATAACACTGCAACTATAATATACCACGTCTATTCGTTCATTATTGCTGTTCCAAAAATATAATAATGCTACAATAGTATAATACTGCTACTATACACAACTTACATCCGATAGACTGCGGAGATATTTTTTTGTTACCAAAAACAACTCTAGAGTGTTGAAACAGACAAATTGCCTTAAACATATAATTTACAGCGTCAGTTTGCCTTGCATGTTCGCTTTAGTATTACAGTTTTCATCATCGGCGTGTGAGGACTGATACAGATTTACAATAGTAATACTTATTTCTTACACGCAGCCTTCTTTCATTCATTTAAGGGGTCGTCCATAAGTGACGTCACATTCGTAGGGGGAGGGGGGTCCGTAATTTTGTGACGGTGTGTGATGAGGGGGATGGGGGGGGGTTGGGTTCAGATGGTGCGACGTCACACTTTTGCATTATAAAAAAAGCAATGTTAGAAAACGAATTTTAGACGTTATTTTGCGTTTTAGAAAACGGTTTTAATAAATTGTAATAACAATTGATTATAATAATATCTTTTGAGATTTCAGACAAGATTTTGGAAAAATATAGCTGTTTAAAAAAAAATTCAACTGCAATTTTGAGGGGGTTGTAGGCTGATGTGTGACGTCATTTTAGGGGGGAGTCTGGCTTTTGACGACGTGTGACAGAGGGGAGGGGAAGTGGAGGTAAAATCGTCAAAAAAGCGTGACGTAATTTATGGATGACCCCTACGATGGTTTACTCATAAATAGATCTATAAAAGCGTCCAAATACAATTTTATAAAAACAAAAAAAAAAAGAAATTGAAAATGCAAATGTGTAATTAAATTGTGATTCAAGTATTTTTAAATTACATTTGATGACACGCCGGAATGATGTTTAATACAATGAGACACATCCAGTGTTTCTTCCAGACTTTTTTCTCCGGGGGGGGGGGGACACTTGAAATTTTCGGGGGGGGGGCGGTAGACTTTCTTCGGGAGGGCGGACACTGATTTTCTATATAAAGTATATAAATTTCATTTTGTTCGGGGGGGGGGGAGGCGGTAAAAACTCTGGACACATCAAATCAAACATTCTTCCTTTTTAAACATCTATATCTATAGCATTTGCCCCATCGTTTTCTTGTTAATACATTTATTTTAAACATTTTAAATTACAATGATAATTTATTTTGTAGTTTTTATAGTTTCAACGACATGAAAATAAATTGTATTTATATAGTAATTAAATGGATAAACTATATTGCTAAAAATACTGGACTACAATAGGGTATGCTACTATGTTTCTTCTGACTGCTTAGTTTACTGTGACCCATTTTCGAATGTGAAGCCACATGTTGACATTGTGACAATGTTGCCTATGACTAAGTAAAAGAAAACTATCTATAATAATAGTTTCGCTGTCTGTGTATGTATCTATCTATCGGACAAGAACGCTCTGTCTGACAAGAACGCTCTAGAGAAAACATAAGAAAAAATTCTATCTGACAAGAACGCTCTAGAGAAAACACAAGGAATTTAAAAACATGCACAGTATTTCGAAAAACGAAGTATGACGTCGACACATTTAGCACAGAGTAGAAAATAATCTCAAACCCAGAGAGTGCTCACAGTTATATGACGTCATTGATTTTCGCGTTAACATTGAATAAAAAGGAAATGTTGTCTAATCTTAATGGTTTGCGTGTAGAGTTTCTTGCATACAGTTCTTCGGGTAGGGGCGAAGCCCCACCCCACGCGTAGGAACGTCTGAGCCCTTCCCCCCCTCCCCAACTCAAAAGAAATTTCTTCATCGATACTCTATAATAAAATTACCGCCTAATTAATGTGTCTAATCTAAAAAGTGGTTTTCTTGCAATTTCTTTAATGCAATTCTTCGGGTAGTGGCTAAGCGCGACACCAGTGTTTCTTTCAGACTTTTTCCTCCCCGGAGAGGGGTGGGGGTAATTGAAATTTTCGGGGGCGGGGGTAGAATTTTCGGGAAGGGGGGCGGACACTGGAAAAAGTATATAATTATATTTCGTTGAATGGGACGGTAGACATGATTTTTTTGAGAGTGGGGGGTGGGGTGTGGGGGGTGGCGGGGGGGGGGTGCGGGGGTGTGGGGGTGGTGTGTGGGTGGTGGGGGTGGTGGGGGGGGGTGGTGTGTGGAGGTGTGTGTGTGGGGGGGGGGTGGGGTGGGGTGGTTTCCTCATCGGTACTCTATAATAAAATTACCACCTAATTAATGTGTCTAATCTAAAAAGTGGTTTTCTCGCAATTTCTTTAATGCAATTCTTCGCGTAGTGGCTAAGCGCGACACCAGTCGGGGTGGGGGTGGTGTGTGTGGGGGTGGGGGTGGGTGGGGGGTGGTTGGGGGGTGGTGTGTGGGGGGTGGGGGTGGTGTGTGAGGGGGTGGGGGTGGGTGGTGTGTGGGGGTGGAGGTGTGTGTGGGGGGTGGGGGTGGGGGTGGGGGTGGTGGGGGTGGGGGGTGGGGGTGGGGGGGGTGGGGGGGGTGGGGGTGGGGGTGGGGGGAGTGGGGGGGTGGGGGTGGGGGTGTGTGTGTGGGGGGTGGGATGGTTTTAGTTTAGAGAAAAGAGACTGCACTATCAGCCTAGCGCCCGTTGTACCCTTCCTCAACGGGCCATTTATCTATATATATATATTAATACTAATAGTTTCGCTGTCTGTCTGTCTATCTGACAAGAACGCTCTGTCTGACAAGAACGCTCTAGAGAAAACACAAGCAATTTAAAAACATGCATAGTATTTCGAAAAACGAAGTATGACGTCGACACATTTAGCGCAGAGTAGAACATAATCTCAAACCAGAGAGTGCACACAGTCATATGACGTCATTGATTATCGCGTAAACATTGAATTAAAAAGGAAATGTTGTCTAATCTAAATGGTTTGCGTGAAGAGTTTCTTGCATACAATTCTTCGGGTAGGGGCGAAGCCCCACCCCCCGCGTAAGAACGTCTGAGCCCCCCCCCCTCCCCAACTCAAAAGAAATTTCCTCATCGATACTCTAAAATAAAATTACCGCCTAATTAATGTGTCTAATCTAAAAAGTGGTTTTCTTGCAATGGGACGGTAGACATGTTTTTTTTGGGGGGGTGGGGGGGGGGGTGTGGGGGGGTGTGTGTGTGGGGGGGGGGGTGGTGTGTGGGGGTGGGGGGTGGGGGGGGGTGTGTGGGGGGGGTGGGTTGGTTTCAGTGTTTCTTTCAGACTTTTTCCTCCCCGGAGAGGGGTGGGGGTACTTGAAATTTTCGGGGGCGGGGGTAGAATTTTCTGGGAGGGGGCGGACACTGGAAAAAGTATATAATTATATTTCGTTGAATGGGACGGTAGACATGTTTTTTTTGGGGGTGGGGGGTGGTGGAGGGGTGGGGTGGGGGGTGGTGTGTGTGTGTGGGGGGGGGGTGGTGTGGGGGGGTGGGGGGGTGGGTTGGTTTCAGTGTTTCTTTCAGACTTTTTCCTCCCCGGAGAGGGGTGGGGGTACTTGAAATTTTCGGGGGCGGGGGTAGAATTTTCTGGGAGGGGGCGGACACTGGAAAAAGTATATAATTATATTTCGTTGAATGGGACGGTAGACATGTTTTTTTTGGGGGGGGGGGTGGGGGTGGGGGGCGGTGTGTGGTGGGGGGTGGGGGTGGTGTGTGGGGGTGAGGGGTTGGGGTGGGGTTGGTGTGTGGTGGGGGGTGGGGGTGGTTTGTGGGGGTGGGGGTGGGGTGGTGGGGTGGGGGTGGTGTGTGGGGGGGGGGGTGGGTTGGTTTTAGTTTAGAGAAAAGAGACAGCACTATCAGCCTAGCGCCCGTTGTACCCTTCCTCAACGGGCCATTTATCTAGTCTATAATAATAGTTTCGCTGTCTGTGTATGTATCTATCTATCTGACAAGAACGCTCTGTCTGACAAGAACGCTCTAGAGAAAACATAAGAAAAAATTCTATCTGACAAGAACGCTCTAGAGAAAACACAAGGAATTTAAAAACATGCACAGTATTTCGAAAAACGAAGTATGACGTCGACACATTTAGCACAGAGTAGAAAATAATCTCAAACCCAGAGAGTGCTCACAGTTATATGACGTCATTGATTTTCGCGTTAACATTGAATAAAAAGGAAATGTTGTCTAATCTTAATGGTTTGCGTGAAGAGTTTCTTGCATACAATTCTTCGGGTAGGGGCGAAGCCCCACCCCCCGCGTAAGAACGTCTGAGCCCCCCCCCCTCGGGGAGGGGGCGGACACTGGAAAAAGTATATAATTATATTTCGTTGAATGGGACGGTAGACATGTTTTTTTTTTTTTTTGGGGGGGGTGGGGGGGGGGTGGTGTGTGTGTGTGGGGGGGTGGGGGGTGGTGTGTGTGGGGGGTGGGGGGGGGGGTGGTGTGTGTGGGGGGTGGGGTGGTTTTAGTTTAGACTTTTTCCTCCCCAGAGAGGGGTGGGTGTACTTGAAATTTTCGGGGGACGGGGGTAGAATTTTTGGGGAAGGGGCGGACACTGGAAAAAGTATATAATTATATTTCGTTGAATGGGACGGTAGGCATGTTTTTTTTGGGGGGTGGGGGGGTGGAGGGGTGGGGGGGTTGTGTGTGTGGGGGGGCGGTGTGTGGAGGGGGTGGTGGGGGTGGGGGGTGGGGGGTGGGGGTGGGGGGTGGTGTGTGGGGGTGGGGTGGGGTGGGGGTGGTGTGTGTGGGGGGGGGGTGGGTTGGTTTTAGTTTAGAGAAAAGAGACAGCACTATCAAGCTAGCGCCCGGTGTATCCTTCCTCAACGGGCCATTTTTCTCGTCTATAATAATAGTTTCGCTGTCTCTCTCTCTATCTATCTATCTATCTGTCTGACAAGAACGCTCTAGAGAAAAGACAAGCAATTTAAAAACATGCACAGTAATTCGAAAAACGAAGTATGACGTCGACACATTTAGCACAGAGTAGAAAATAATCTCAAACCCAGAGAGTGCTCACAGTTATATGACGTCATTGATTTTCGCGTTAACATTGAATAAAAAGGAAATGTCTAATCTTAATGGTTTGCGTGAAGAGTTTCTTGCATACAATTCTTCGGGTAGGGGCGAAGCCCCACCCCCCGCGTAAGAACGTCTGAGCCCCCCCCCCTCCCCAAATCAAAAGAAATTTCTTCATCGATACTCTTTAATAAAATTACCGCCTAATTAATGTGTCTAATCTAAAAAGTGGTTTTCTTGCAATTTCTTTAATGCAATTCTTCGGGTAGTGGCTAAGCGCGACACCAGTGTTTCTTTCAGACTTTTTCCTCCCCGGAGAGGGGTGGGGGTAATTGAAATTTTCGAGGGCGGGGTTAGAATTTTCGGGGAGGGGGGGCGGACACTGGAAAAAGTATATAATTATATTTCGTTGAATGGGACGGTAGACATGTTTTTTTTGGGAGTGGGGGGGGGAGGTGTGAGTGGGGGGGTGGGTGGGGCGGTGGTTTCCTCATCGATACTCTATAATAAAATTACCGCCTAATTAATGTGTCTAATCTAAAAAGTGGTTTTCTCGCAATTTCTTTAATGCAATTCTTCCGTAGTGGCTAAGCGCGACACCAGTGTTTCTTTCAGACTTTTTCCTCCCCGGAGAGCGGTGGGGGGTACTTGAAATTTTCGGGGGCGGGGGTAAAATTTTCGGGGAGGGGGCGGACACTGGAAAAAGTATATAATTATATTTCGTTGAATGGGACGGTAGACATGTTTTTTGGGGGGTGGGGGTGGGGTGGGAGTGGGTGGCGGTGGGTGGGGTGGGGGGGCTGGTGTGTGGGGTGGGTGGGGGGTGGGGGGGTGGTGTGTGGGGGGGGGTGGGTTGGTTTTAGTTTAGAGAAAAGAGACAGCACTATCAACCTAGCGCCCGGTGTATCCTTCCTCAACGGGCCATTTTTCTCGTCTATAATAATAGTTTCGCTGTCTGTGTATGTATCTATCTATCTGACAAGAACGCTCTGTCTGACAAGAACGCTCTAGAGAAAACATAAGAAAAAATTCTATCTGACAAGAACGCTCTAGAGAAAACACAAGGAATTTAAAAACATGCACAGTATTTCGAAAAACGAAGTATGACGTCGACACATTTAGCACAGAGTAGAAAATAATCTCAAACCCAGAGAGTGCTCACAGTTATATGACGTCATTGATTTTCGCGTTAACATTGAATAAAAAGGAAATGTTGTCTAATCTTAATGATTTGCGTGAAGAGTTTCTTGCATACAATTCTTCGGGTAGGGGCGAAGCCCCACCCCCCGCGTAAGAACGTCTGAGCCCCCTCCCTCGGGGAGGGGGCGGACACTGGAAAAAGTATATAATTATATTTCGTTGAATGGGACGGTAGACATGTTTTTTTTTTTTTGGGGGGGGGGGGTGGGGGGGGTGGTGTGTGTGTGGGGGGGGGGGGGGGTGGGGGGTGGTGTGTGTGGGGGGTGGGGGGGGGGGTGGTGTGTGTGGGGGGTGGGGTGGTTTTAGTTTAGACTTTTTCCTCCCCAGAGAGGGGTGGGTGTACTTGAAATTTTCGGGGGCGGGGGTAGAATTTTCGGGGAAGGGGCGGACACTGGAAAAAGTATATAATTATATTTCGTTGAATGGGACGGTAGGCATGTTTTTTTTGGGGGGTGGGGGGGGGTGGAGGGGTGGGGGGGTTGTGTGTGTGGGGGGGCGGTGTGTGGAGGGGGTGGTGGGGGTGGGGGGTGGGGGGTGGGGGGTGGGGGTGGGGGGTGGTGTGTGGGGGTGGGGTGGGGTGGGGGTGGTGTGTGTGGGGGGGGGTGGGTTGGTTTTAGTTTAGAGAAAAGAGACAGCACTATCAAGCTAGCGCCCGGTGTATCCTTCCTCAACGGGCCATTTTTCTCGTCTATAATAATAGTTTCGCTGTCTGTGTATGTATCTATCTATCTGACAAGAACGCTCTGTCTGACAAGAACGCTCTAGAGAAAACATAAGAAAAAATTCTATCTGACAAGAACGCTCTAGAGAAAACACAAGGAATTTAAAAACATGCACAGTATTTCGAAAAACGAAGTATGACGTCGACACATTTAGCGCACAGAGTAGAAAATAATCTCAAACCCAGAGAGTGCTCACAGTTATATGACGTCATTGATTTTCGCGTTAACATTGAATAAAAAGGAAATGTTGTCTAATCTTAATGGTTTGCGTGTAGAGTTTCTTGCATACAGTTCTTCGGGTAGGGGCGAAGCCCCAACCCACGCGTAGGAACGTCTGAGCCCTTCCCCCCCCTCCCCAACTCAAAAGAAATTTCTTCATCGATACTCTATAATAAAATTACCGCCTAATTAATGTTTCTAATCTAAAAAGTGGTTTTCTTGCAATTTCTTTAATGCAATTCTTCGGGTAGTGGCTAAGCGCGACACCAGTGTTTCTTTCAGACTTTTTCCTCCCCGGAGAGGGGTGGGGGTAATTGAAATTTTCGGGGGCGGGGGTAGAATTTTCGGGAAGGGGGGCGGACACTGGAAAAAGTATATAATTATATTTCGTTGAATGGGACGGTAGACATGATTTTTTTGAGAGTGGGGGGTGGGGTGTGGGGGGTGGCGGGGGGGGGGGGTGCGGGGGTGTGGGGGTGGTGTGTGGGTGGTGGGGGTGGTGGGGGGGGTGGTGTGTGGAGGTGTGTGTGGGGGGGGGGGGTGGGGTGGGGTGGTTTCCTCATCGGTACTCTATAATAAAATTACCACCTAATTAATGTGTCTAATCTAAAAAGTGGTTTTCTCGCAATTTCTTTAATGCAATTCTTCGCGTAGTGGCTAAGCGCGACACCAGTCGGGGTGGGGGTGGTGTGTGTGGGGGTGGGGGTGGGTGGGGGGTGGTTGGGGGGTGGTGTGTGGGGGGTGGGGGTGGTGTGTGAGGGGGTGGGGGTGGGTGGTGTGTGGGGGGTGGAGGTGTGTGTGGGGGGTGGGGGTGGGGGTGTGTGGGGGGGTGGGGGTGGGGGTGGGGGGAGTGGGGGGGTGGGGGTGGGGGTGTGTGTGTGGGGGTGGGATGGTTTTAGTTTAGAGAAAAGAGACAGCACTATCAGCCTAGCGCCCGTTGTACCCTTCCTCAACGGGCCATTTATCTAGTTTTATTATAAGTATTCTACTGCAACTGAAACTAACATCGTCAGCCAAAAGATTTCGCTTTTCAATAATTTGTATAAAACGAATAATATAGCTTTTATCAAATACAATGTCAAATAAAATATAAACGTTTGTGGGAAAAACAGAGGCTAAAGAATAAAATATAATGAGCTGTTGTAATTCATATGCAAAAAAATAAAATGCAAAATTGTTAACACGTTTATATCTATGTAAAAATTGAATTTTGCTAAGCTAAAAAAACTTTTAAGGACCAATAGTAAGTTGTCTCCCATAAGTTTTTATAAAGTACACATTGGTAGAATTTAAACTACTAATATTAGATTTTAAAATTCTAGATTTTTGCAACACTGTTGTAGAATGGATATTATGCATGTATAGTGTTTCCTTGAATTACGTTTTTAATTCGTTTTGAAGCATTGCTCGTACATCAAACTGCTCGCATATCGAAGCGTTTTTCTTTTTGAAAAAATCAAATAAAATGCCGAGTATCCTTTGCATCTCAAAATGCAACACTAATTGTTTATGTAACGTTTTTTAAAAATAAGAATATTGTATCTATAAATGACACATTATGCTTATTAACACAATGAAGGATAATGCAAATAAATACACTGCTTTTATTGCGTGTAGTTACCTAGAAAATCAACTTACTTGAGCTCACAGAAGATGCTGGTGGAGGTGTAGGCCCTGTGTAGGGGGGATGAGATAGACGGTGTCGCTTCACTTCGTTCACTCACTCACAGTTAATGCTAAAAATGTTCGGACACTTAACATTACACTTAATCTTTATACTTCACCCAGCATAATTAAGTCTAAAAATTATAACGTTAACCTCTCTTTTATGCAGGATGTACCTAATAACCTGTGAATGGAGGATTTTTTTTTTCTTCCCTTGAATACATGCTTTGTAAATTAGTTATGCATTTTTGTTTATCAAAAAATCCGATGCACACTCCGTTTCATCTTTTCAGTTGTTTTTTTTAAATGGGCTTTTAAACTCGCTAATCCTGATTCTCAAATTTTAAATTGTGTTCGTATGTTAAAGCAATTTTTTTGCTCGATCGAGACAGCTAATTTATTTAAAAGCATGTATGTTGGGGCACTTGTATGCAGAGGTGTAGCGACCCTTTATGGCACCCGGGGACAAACTTTTCGATGTGCAACCCCCCTTCAAACTTTCGATATGCACCCACCTCAACCTTTCAATTTATTTTTCATACCCATTTTGGCGCCCCCTCCCCCCCCCCCTTGTTACGCTACTGCTTGTATGTCAAAATACCATAGTGTTTGTACATTAAATAGTTATTATAATGGTTTTGATTCACGGTTGTACTTGTATGTAATACATATCAAATCACTGACATAATGCTACTGAGATACAAGAAAGAAGGTCGAACAATGGGATGGTATTTAAGACCATAGTTTTAATTATTCTCAGTATGTGCATACACAACACCATTTATTGATACCGCTTTACACCATCAACAATGGAATTACTACCTCTCAGGTTAACTGTAAGGCGAGAGCCAGTCAGAGGAGCCACATGAGCCACGGCTTAAATGGATTAATGAAAACCTTTCAGATACAACAAAATCAACCATCTCACGTGACCTGCAATGCTGATGTGGCGTAACGTCTTTTTTTACTTGGGTGCGAGGAGGAGGGGGTCTAGCTTTTTGTGACGATATGTTGCTGTGGGGCGAATAAAGGGGAAGGATGGATGATAAAATACCCAAACAAGATTTTCACAGGACAAGAACAGCGTAACATAAACCCCATAGTGGCCGCGTGTTGATAGAATACAAAACATTAGAAAGAAGAGCGATGGTGATTTATCCTGGTTCTATGTATGTATTTTGGAAAAAATTATGAAATTTAACATCGCTTAAACGTATTAAAGTCTTTTTTATCTCTACTACTGTAGGCCTGCCTGTAGAACTAAAATTGTTGTATAGAAATAAACTAAGTAGGCCTAGCGCTAAACATCAGTGGCGTAGCGAGGTCGGGTGTCACCCGGTGCGGCACTTAATGGTGTCACCCACTAGAGGCGTAGCCGTTCCAGGCGCCAGGGGACAAACTTTCAATTTTCGATTTGCACCCCCGCCCCTCAATCTTTCGATTTGCAATCCCCCCCTCGCCCCTCAATCTTTCGATTTGCACCACTCCCCCCGCCCCTCAAACTTTCGATTTGCAATCCCCCCCCCCCCCCCACCAGTTGATTGGAGGGGTATAATGTCGTTTTCTATTCAGAAAAGTGTGATTTAGCTTTCTTTCTGCCTTTCATGTGTGGTTTAACAATTATAAAATTATGTGCCTTTTATTCAAGCAGTTCTTGTGTGAAAGCAATCAATAGCATAAAACAACATATTGCTTACATAACTATGGTGCTGATTAAAAAAAAAATTAAATAATTAATATGGACAGAAAATCATGATATTTTTCAAACGTTCTTCTGTCACTGTCAATCTGTAACAGTGTTGTAAAATTATTATAGATTGTATATTAAATATTACTTGAGTAGCTACTTCACATTTCTGATTTTAAAACATATGTAGGGGAATTAACTCGTACAGGTACTCAAATAAAGTGTTTTATGTACATACATTTTAAGGTTTTATAAAAGAAAATGTTATTTTTTTTATTTTATTTTATTGATTCATCTTTTTTTTTGGAACGAATATGGTTCATAAAACGGTTTAAAATATTGTGTATCCATAGTTATTTGTATGTATCTTAGTCCCCACCTAAACACAAAGAAAACACTAACGCGAACATAAACGCCCGGGGCAGAATCGCCTGTTTTAGCTTAATAAACGACTATAGTACCCCAACTTATTCATAGTTTTTGCACTCACTTAAACGAACGCGCCTGTTTCAATTTAATGAACAATTATAATACTCCAAGCTTATCCGTAAAATACCTAAAACATTTGCACTTGATCAATCCCCGCTAATTATGTAATTATTTTTTTTCCCAACACCAAAACAAAGTAATTAAAAAGTAAATGCTTTTCAACTAATGCAATGGGTTTCATAAAGGGAAGTAATTGTGTTTTGCCTAATTTATCAAAGGGAAGTAAGCGCTATAGGACTAAATAAAAACATAATTAGAATTTTTGTAAAAGATGATATTTTTTTTAAAACTTGTGTTTAATGAACATGCCGGCAATTATTACTATAATTTGAAAAATGAAAATGATTTCCCAACACTTTTAATAGTAATTTTTTAACTCATAAATTTAGACAAACGCGCACGATAATTGATCTAACACTTAAATCCGTAGAAATGCCAACGACAAACATATGCGTTACAGAATTGAGCTTTATATATTAGATTTATATTTGTAACACAATGAATAGCACACAACAACACATTGCTTACATAACAAAAAATAAATAATATATATAGATAGAAAACCATAACATATATATATATATATATATATATATATATATATATATATATATATATATATATATATATATATATCAAACGTTCTTCTGTCACTATCAACACGCGGCCACTATGGGGTTTATTTTAGCGGTTGTTGTCTTATGAAACGCTTTTTTTTTAATTTTACCGTCCACCTACACGCCCTATACCCCCCCCCTCCCATTTCACATCTAATAAGACGGCATGCCTCATTTACTATGGCACTTCATGTGAGATGATTGAGTTTGCTGCATCTAAAAAGTTTTTGACCCATGATTTTTTTAATTAGTGGCTCAAGCGGCTCACTTAACTGGCTCTCGCCATACAGTTAACAGGAGAGGGAGCAACTCCACTGTTGATGTTGTAAAGCGGTATTAAAATGATGCTTTGTATGCACACATTGAGAACACTTTAACCTGCTGTTTGAAAAGAAATTAGCATCTTTGTAGCTTTATATATCTGATTTAATATGTATTAAAAATAAACCGGGAGTGATCTCCCCTAAACTTTGTCTCTATTAACACGCGGCCACTATGAGGTTTATTTTACGCTGTCCTTGAATTATACAACCGTTCGTTTCATAATATTAATAAATAATGATATGCGTACAAATATTCAGATCAATTTATACGGTTGTTATAAACGAAACGCAATCTATCATTCTGCTTCCTAGCATCTTAGTAACATTTTGTCAGTGATTCAATATTTGTTAAAAAAAAATAATCACACTCTGTGATGACGCAAGGTTGCGTCGAGCTCAGGTAGATAGCAGAAGCAGGCTATAGCAAGTTGGTAAGACTAGTCAGAGAGAGAGAGACCAATAAAAATACGTGAACTGACCGGTCACTGAAGCGTGGGCCACTGTTAGGCCGAGAGATCATGATTAGCTAGCGAGGGCAGAAGGTGTTAGGTTGTTGAATGGAGCAGACGTAGTTATGTAGAGAACAGTTAGAATGTAGATAGTGGTAGGATTGGTCATGGAAGGGCGTGTTAGTAGAGTTAGTAATAGTAGTGGTAGTAGATATTATTTTACAGGCTAGTTAGGTAGAAACTTGATTTTTATAATTTTAATAAAGAACTTTGTATTTGGAGCTTGAACTGTGTGTTATTTGATTCATTCGACGTTCCGCCTTCGTAAAAATCCCCACCCTCACAACTGGTGCAACTAGAAGAACTTCTAACAAAGATCCATTCTTACCATCACACACTCCTAACACAAAAACAAACAAACACTTTTAATATGTAAATACAAAAACAGTAGTATTTGAACATACGAGATACGGAAGTGAAACTTGAAAGGCAATCAATGTCACGTTTGGGTATGAATGGTGCATTTTACACCAAAATTGTGTGAGCAGTTTTTTTTTTTTTTTTTTTATTTAACACGGTACGTGCCACTGAGTTCATTTTCTTTGGGAATGCTGCCAACATTAAGGGGAAGAGAGAATGGGTAACGTGTCAATATAGATTCTTCTTGTTTGAGTTCAGAAAAATAACACCGTAATTCGATTTTTGAGAGATTCGATATGCCCAGAATCTTCTTGTAAATGTTTATTTTTCTAAAAATCAGATTCTTCTACCTCACTGCAGAGTTTCTCAAACATTGCAATATTTTCAAGATTTATTTTTCTTCGCCATTTTTCAGCTTTGATGAAAATGATACGAGTTTATCACGTTAAGAGACATCGTTTTCCGTTGGCGGCTTATTTTTTTCTAACGCTAAAACATGGCTATCCCATTTAGTGAGTCGTTTTGTCGTACATTTCGATGGAATTGTATTGAAGAAAAATGTGTGTCTTTATGCTGACAACTTGACTAAAATACATTAGTCTTGGCTTCGTTGTGGTTGATGTACACTGTGTTATGCATTTCATTGTTTTCTATGTATGTTTCTTTCATACATTTTCTAATCTTTTTTGTCATATTTCAAATTATTTATTGCTGAGTCCACTGCTTCCAAATATTCTTCTTTGTGACTGTCAAAGCTGTTTTCTCAATTACTTCAACGGCTTTGACCTCTATTTTTTTGTTAAGCTGCTGTTACCTTGTATTAATGCCATATGTTTCAAATTGAAACTTTCAATATGCAATGTGAATGCTCTACAATGTTATGTTATTTTCTACATATTATTATATGGACATACCTTCTTTAAGGGTGTATTCGCCAATTACACCGTAAATATCATAGTTATCCCAAATCTTTGAGACATCGCTATTGCTACTTAGATGTTCCCGTGTGGTTTTCCTTATGGTCAGCAGCCTATGTTCAAATGTCATGTATTTTTCTTCCACTAAATAGTCGCTATCAAGATCGCGTCAACAGAATCTTACATTTCTAAGGTAGGTGGTTGGCTGTGGTAGATAAAACACTTTAAAGCATGCACAATTCTATTGTATTACTTGTGTAGTGAGGGTTCAATAGAAATTTGATCTTCTAAGACTTATCTAAATGATTATTTCCTACCAAACCGTAGTTTGACAGAATTAGCCTTTTTTTTCTTACATAGCTGACAAGTGTATGACGTCCTTCCCACCCCCGCCAAACTCCCCTCCCCCTTCCACCCCCTCCAAATATTGCAGCACATATTTGAATAAAAAAAAATAAACATAAAATCGCTTAGGGGAAGGGGTCGGCGTGGTCGAGTCTATAAATGTCGTGGTTGCTAAATCAAAAAGTATCGGGTTCGAACCCTCGGGCAGATGACGCTCGACAGCGACAGTAACACTTCTAAAAGAGACAACTCCAAAATCAATCAACTGCTGCCTTGTGGTTTGTTCTTGGTTGGACAAATGCTATGGATGCAAATCCAAAAAGAAGAGTAGACTGAAATTGGAATCACCGGCCTATATAGCGAAACCAGTTGACACGTAATAATTAATTGTGTTGGAGAGGATCTCTCCTCAACTAGAATTAATAACGTAGAATAGAAGCTATGGGGAAATCAACTGAATACATACACCAAAACATGTGTTGTGTTCTTAACAAACACAATTTAAAAAAAAAAAGTAATATTAGTTATGCAAAATTAACATTATTCTGTATGTTTTTTTCAGCGAATCCTAAATGACCATGCTGCTTACTAATACAAATTGAATTACTAGTTGCAGGCTCGATCTAATACAGTAACTAAACACATCTGTAAGATGGTATCATTTTAAAATATGTGGATATATATATATATATATATATATATATATATATATATATATATATATATATATATATATATATATATATATATATATGTATAATATATATATATATATATATATGTATATATATATATATATATATATATATATATATATATATATATATATATATATATATGTATATATATATATATATATATATATATATATATAGTCCAACTCTAATAATGTATTTTATTACATGTGTATATGAACACACATAATTTAATTATATTATAATCCATCTGTAACAATGTTGTAAAATTATTATAGTGTGTATATTAAATATTACTTGAGTAGCTACTTCACATTTCTAATTTTAAAACATATGTAGGGGAATTAACTCGTACAGGTACTCAAATAATGTGTTTATATGTAACAAAATTTGAAAGTTTAATGAAATAACTTTTTTATTTTAGTTTATGAAGTAAACAATAATTTGTTTCCATTTCTTTCTTTTTCTAGTTGTGTAGTTTACTGGTGACAATAAGTATCTGTGGATTTAATTGTATCATGAAACCTTTAAGACTTTTTTTAAAGCTATTTGAAGACTTGCAATCTTTCATGTTTATTGATGCTCGCGTATTACCTTCCTGTGATGCAAAAATAAATATTTCAATCACATCGTATAAACGGCAATCAATTAGCTCTTATTGACCATATTCTATGACATCATTAACGCTAATAAAAAGTCTATGTCAATCTATTAACCCCGATGTATTGAGCCTACATGCCCTCTCATGTAAGAAACTAAAACACGCTAATTTCAATACCACAACCACAAAATGCAAAGATAAACTGTATTAAAAGAAAATTAAAATTAACAGTCTATATTAAAAGAAATAAGTTATACAGTAAGCATACAAAAAAGTCCTATAATGAGAATTAATGTCTCATATTATCTTCCTCAATATACACATATGACTTAAAACAAAATATTACAAGGAGAGTCAAAAGATTAATTTTTGCAGCTGACATTTTTCTAACCAGCACTGAAGAATATGTTGCTATTTGAAAATCCTAGCTTAAGTAATCACTTAACAAGGTTAACACATGTCCCGATTGTTGTGATTTGTCTGTTAACATCAATTCCACATGTTTTTTTTTCTGGGAAACGTCAGTAGACTTTTTAGATATAACAACAAATGTACACCGCGGACAAACAGATGAACGATTCAGACATACAAGTTAGACAAGACAATAGTTTTTAGTAGCCTTAAGGCTTGTGTGTGGCAAGGGTAGTTAGCGATAGGACGGGGATTATGTGTGTGTGTGTGTGGGGGGGGGGGGGTAATGTATTAGCTCACAAGTTGTGTTCTCATTATCCTGAAGTAATAGTTAGGGAATATGACAAAGGTATAAGTACAGGCAGGTCTATGGTTTTCTCTTTCTGTCCATCTCTCTCGACTTACAAGTAAATCCTCGCTCGGCAGAACGGATGTTTATTTGACCAATAAACGACAGCAACTAAAATAAGTTTCATGCCACCTTTGTATTATTTTACTATGGCTGCTTAGGAACCATGATTACATACCCCTAGACAAGGACAGCTTTATTTTCTAGTGCCCGAGTCAGCGTCAGCAATCTAGTCAGCCGTTAACAACGTATCGAACCTCAGCATAACAGTTCGGCATGCAACAACAGCACTATTTATTCCTTTACTGTACCCTGCTAGACATAATTCAGCTAACAGTGATGACGTCTCCTTAATACATTGTAATTCGAGTCTTAGTTAGAGCAACCCTTGTGGAGTTTTGTTAAACTTATCCAAATGACGAAATTTAAAAAAAATATAATATAAATGAAAAATATAATATAAATGAGATGGCTCATGTCTGAACTTGCGAATATCTTAAATGGATCATATAACAAAAAAGGCCCATGTAAGTTTCATCAAAGTGATAAAAATGTACTTACTTTTGTAATGACTGAATATATAAGACTTTGCAGATTTTTTAAAAACAATCCTGCAAGTACCCTATATCCGCGTTGAAATGACCCTCTGTTTTTTCCATTACATACAAATATTATATAGGAAAATACAACTGGTCAGTTTTGACCCCTTTACCACCTTACAACATATCAAGGGTGGTCGTTCGGCAAAAAAAAATGTTATATAGCCCATATAAGGCGCCGGTCAGTCGAGGTCAGTTATGACCCCCTCTCCTTGGACTTTTCGGCCAACCGGCACTAGCTATCGTGTTCTATCGCCCCAAGGCATCATCGTGCCATATATATATATATATATATATATATATATATATATATATATATATATATATATATATATATATATATATATGTAACGAGACTATTTGCCTGTAGTGCCAAATGTTAACGAGTTCTGCTCGACAACGCCAAATGTTACCGAGTCTAACCACTCATTCTACACAACATCGACCACAGTATAGATACTCGAAGATGCAGGTTCGCTATTGATCCTTTTATTACATGAATCAAAGAAATGCTTCACAATAATATAATGAATCAAAAGGAATGCTTCACAATAATAGTTTGAATCAACTGACTCCCAACAGTCCTCACTAGTCTTCATATAACTGAATACACATGTCTATCGTCCTTCTTAACACAATATAACCAACTTGATACTGCCACACAGACTGACTGATCGAGAGAGAGAGAGAGACTGCGAGCTCAGCCGTCGCCTTCCTTATATCCCCCTCGTATCCGTAGTCGTATTCGGTTCTATCATAATCGTAATCGTAATCGATTCTAATCGTTGCATCAGAATGTTAATTACGCCGCTTCTGTCGTACAGTCCGATTAATATAACATCTGCACTGTTTCGTCAGCCAAGTCGTGTCAAAGTTGACAGCGCTTGTCGTATCCTTCCAAACTACGCCGTGGCTTTATGATCGTTATCAGTTGGCTTATCAGTCCAACACCTGCACTATCGCGTTCTCAACAATAGTGACTAGTAACTAGGCCCACCCTAGTTACATCCACCGCCGCCTTTTTTTGTGTGTTTTCAACCACAAACAACGCTTGGTAGGTGCACTTCCTAAATGTCCATCGCACCATCGTAAAAAAAATTTATTGTTCCATTCACTGTCAATGTCGTCCCATTCGTAAAAGATTGACAGTTATCCCTATTTCACATATCAAATGTGTCTACATCATATTTCTCAGACACAAAACAGTTCTAGAATTCACATCCACCTTTTTTCGTTTGGTGCCTTCACCAGTTCACTTTTATGACTTTTTGAACAGTCTGTTCTCATACCAGCGCGACCATGAAAGAATTGATGGTTGCTGACAAAAAATTTCGTATTCTTTCTGTTTCTCAAACTTCTCCGCGGACCACTTATCTGATGGTCTACTGTCTCCCTGCTTCTGGGAGGAACGGGATCCTCTTCGTTGCCGTTATCCTCCACTTGTGTATCGCTGTTGTTCTGTTGATGGTGACATGGTTCCGGGATGGGTATGAGAATTTCCGTGTAAGTTTCCGGTTCCCTAATTGTCTTGGGTTTCCTTGTGTGTAACTGCTCTTCTTGACTATGACAATATTTCTTTAATTGAGCAAGATTCGCCCACCGATCCGGTTTGGCGTGATCGATGGGTCTTATCTTAAAGGGGCCACCTGCTACTTTAGGCATCTCCACGACTTGCCATATCTCCTGTCCCCAGAGATCGTGGATTTTGTTTCTGCCTAACGGGTGGCTACGCAGTAATACCCTGTCGTTCAGTTTGAGTGGCGGGTCCTTTGTCTGTACCGGCGGTTCCCTTCGCCGTGCTTCATGTTCTAGTCTTTCCTGTACTACCCTGTACATTTCTCTAATTCGTCTCATATGTTCATTCACATATTCCAGTGCAGTGTATGAGCCAGTCATACTCTCCTTTTTTCCTAGGAACAAGTCAAGGGGGAGTCGAGCCTCCCGTCCGAACAGCAACATGTGTGGCGAAAACCCGGTTGTGGCATGGGGGGTGCAGTTGTATAGATATACCAACTCTGGGAGAAAATCAGGCCAACGTTTTTTCTGTTCAGGTTCTAGCGTACGCAGCAAATCATGCATGCTGCGGTTGAACCGCTCGCACTGTCCGTTTCCTTTCGGATTAAATGTGGTTGTTCTAGATTTGTTGATCCCGTAGTGGCTGCACAGTTGGTTAATTACTTCTGACTCGAAGGCCCTTCCTTGGTCAGAGTGTAATTGTCTTGGTATGCCATATTTGATGAACCAATGTTCTATTAAGACCTTTGCCACTGTTTTGGCAGTCTGATCTCGTGTGGGCACCGCCACAGTCCATTTGGTGAATACATCAGTCATTACCAACACATGTTCCGTCCCATCCGATGATTGCTCCAACGACGTAAAGTCCATAGCCACAATCTCTAGTGGTTTTGTCGCTAGTAGGTGTCCTGATGGCTGTCTCATTTTGACAACTGGCATTTTCGCATGCTGACACCTCACACAAGCCTCACAATGGCGTTTGACCTCCATTTCCATATTGGGCCAGTAACACCTCTGTCGTAATATTTTGTGCGTCCTGTCCTGACCCTGGTGTCCTGCCCTGTCATGTGCCAACCTTAGCACTTCTTCTCGTAATTGTCCAGGCACCACCACCTGGTGTATTGTCCCATCAATTTGGTCATGAATTCTCCGCATGAGAACACCATCCTTTATACTGAGACGGTCCCACTGACTCAGTATTTTCTTTGTTTCTCGACCAAATTGTTCTCTTTCCCTTCTTCCTGGGAATTTTTGTTCCTGGACGTGTTTCAACAGCGGCTGTAAGCCACTATCCGTTCTCTGGGCATCTCTTATCTCTTTGTGATTAAGGCAATTAAAATCACTAATGTCCATATGTCCGGGATCTGTGGAAATGTGCTCCACCCCGGTCTGTCCGTTTTGCATCACTTGCACCCCGTGAGGGATATCTGTTGACGCTCTGACCTCACATATTCCTGTCAGCGTTTCTTCCTCATCGCCCGGTCTCTCGTACGGATTCCTTGATAAAGCGTCCGCATTGCCATTGGACCGCCCCGGGCGATATTTTATCTCCAGGTCAAAGAGTGCCAATTCTGCTGCCCATCGCTGTTCGATGGATCCCAACTTTGCTGTCTTTAGGTGACTCAAGGGGTTATTGTCAGTGTATACCACACATTTAGCACCTAATAGATAGTCCCTGAATTTTTCAGTCACAGCCCATTTTAATGTCAAAAGTTCTAGTTTCATGGCGCTGTAATTTGTCATGTTCTTCTCTGATTCCTTCAGAGCTCGACTGGCATACGCAATAACCCTGAAACCTTGCTTTTGTTGTTGTGATAGCACAGCTCCCAGACCTTTCGAGCTGGCGTCAATTTCTAGCCGAAATGGTTTGTCAAATTCTGCGTATCCTAATATCGGCGTCTCTGTCAAAGCCTTTTTCAAGAGCTTAAACGAGTTCAGGCATTCATCAGTCCATAATTCACCTATCAGTTGTGTTTTGCCTTTCTTTTTCTCCTTACTGTGTTTCTTTGTCATTTTGTTTACCAAGTCATGCAACGGTGCGGCAATTTTTGCAAAACCAGGTACAAATTTTCTATAATAGGAAGCAAAGCCCAAGAATGATCTGACCTCTACTGTAGTTGTTGGCTGTTTCCATTCTTTAACAGCTGCAATTTTATCTGGGTCAGTGGCGATGCCATCCGACGAAATCACATAACCCAAAAAATGTACCGATTTCAGACCGAAGCAGCATTTGTCTGGGTTCAGCTTTACTCCTATCTCCCTAAGACGGAGAAACACTTGTTCTAATCTTTTTAGATGGTCCTCCCAAGTTTTTGAGTAAACTAGTATATCATCCAAGTACACCAACATTATTTGAAATAGAAAGTCACTCATAGCACTCTGCATTACTCGCTGGAATGTAGCAGGCGCATTAGTTAGACCAAACGGCATACGGGTCCACTCGTACAGTCCCAGTGGAGAAATAAATGCAGTCTTATATTGATCGTTGGGGTGCATGGCCACTTGGTGGTAGCCACTAGCCAAATCCAAGGTAGAAAAAAATCTTGCTCCCCCCAACGCATCAAGACATTCATCAATACGAGGCAAGGGGAATGCATCCCTTCTTGTGATATTGTTCAATTTCCGGTAATCACAACACAGTCTTATCTCCCCTGACTTCTTTTTTACCACTACTATCGGTGCCGCATACGGGCTTGTGCTGGTTGTAATAATTCCCTTTTTTAGTAGATCGTTCAGGTGTGCTTTGACCGCAGAGTAGTGACTTGGTGGTAATCTTCGATAGGGTTGCGCCACAGGCTTGTCTTGCAGTAAGGGTATCTGGTGTTTTATTACTTCCGTGTACCCCAAATCACCCTCGTACGAGGCAAATATATCCCTGTACTTATTCAGTAATTCATTTAATTTTGGGTCCTCGGTTTCCGGGAATGTATATGATCGGCCATCCTCTTTCTTCACCTCACTGCCCTTCTATTCTCATCTGAACTCTCTCTATAATTTGATCGCTCAGTCCCCATGACCCCTACAATTAGAAATTTCTATATGTCCTTATTTATTTCCGTAATATTTTGCATTCCCTTATCATTAGTCATCACCCTCGGAATCCCTCGCTGTTCATAATGTAAAATGCATTATTCCTTGATGTCGCTTACATACATATCTTAAATTGTATTTTTGATTTGTAAGACATACTTTTACTTACATACTAGAATACACGTATACTTGTTGCTGGCCTGTGTTTTATTGATTAAAAATGATCTAAACGAAACTCATTTGAATGTTTCATTTAAGAATATAATCATTATTCCTCTAAGAAAATGCTGTACCCGCGGTTACTACATGAGGTAAATTCAAAATAAATGTACCAGGTCTTAAATTTTCGGATGATGATTCTTAAGTTAAATGTGACTTGAACATAAACAATATCAGAACTAGTCATCTGCTAACTTCATCTACTTAAATAGACTAAATGATCAGGCTGTTGGTTTTGTTTATGTAACAAAGTGGGTTAGATTTCATGAGCTGAGCTGATCTAAAGTATATTGTTATAAAAATGCATGTATTTAAAGTCTTGTTAGTTGTAGTTACTTCCCATGTAAACTTATAAAACAACTAAGGGAAAAAACTATAGACTCGATTACCGATTGTGTGCGAAATAATTTGTCACATAAATAAATAAGACATGTAATGTAAATTGTAAAATTACAAGTGCAATTTGTATAGTAAATATAAAAATGTTTTTAGATTATATTTTCCTCGGAAATAACTTTTCCATCAAACACAACTCGATTAAGAAAAACGAAAGTATAATTAAATGAATGATTACATAAGGTAGGAATTCATTTACTATACAGTTGTTAATTCTTCAGTTTATCGTTGTTTCCAAAATACATTTACCTTAGTATTTTTACGTCAAACACAAAAGTTCTGAACTGAGATACAACAGCAATCAATAGTAATTGGTAACGACGAAATGTAATGTAAAATTCTAACAACAAGGATATAGCATACAATAAACGTAAAGCGTACACAATTATGATGCTGACAAGAATAACAAATCAAAAGAAAGCTATTCGCTAGTCATATCTTGATAGCTGAGCTTAATTAAACGACCACATCATGAGCAGTGCCGGCGCCAGGTTATTTAGCGCCCTAGGCAAAACTTATTAAAACACACACTTTCACACTAATTAATTACTAAAACACACACACACACACACACACATATATATATATATATATATATATATATATATATATATATATATATATATAAAGCAATGTATGTCTGTCTGTCTGCCTATGTGTGTGTTTGTCGTTTATGCATTATACATCTCTCATCACATCGTCGTGAAAGTTTGGGAAGTTGTTGTGAATATTTCTGTGGAGGTATCTCAGAAAAAAAAAAAGAAAATTCAAATTTGCAAGAGACACCACTTCAAGACTTCAGAACGACCCAACTACAGATACCAACAAAGTTCATACACTACCCACTTTTCAAACTCAATAATCGGCCAAAGATTACAAAGAAAATTAGGGACCATGTACTGTTTTCTGATGTTTCGTAAGAAATATAGGACTCATTTACAATATATAATATACATTTCAAGGAATGAAAATTAAGCCACCCCCCACCCCATACCCAACCCCACACCAAAACACGAGTGCTACGTTCTCCACCTCTAGTTTTAATGATAATGCTATATTCTATTTGCTGTTTATTTATAGCTCTTTTTTCCGATGCGCATTGTTTGCGTTTGCTGTATATGAAAAGGTTTAGGCCTATGATTTTTAAGCCATTTTTGCCGTGGCTCAAATGGCTCCTCCAACCTGGCTCTCGTCCTACAGTTAACATGAGAGGGAGCAACTCCATTGTTAATGGTGTAAAGCGGTATTAATAAATGATTGTATAACAATTTGAACAGTTGTTTTAAACGAAACTCAATTGTTTAGCCATTTTCCTAGCATCTTAGTAGTTTGCTATTAATGATTTAATATTTATTAAAACATAAGCACACTCGTAACACAAAATATGTTTAAATATATATATATATATATATATATATATATATATATATATATATATATATATATATATATATATATATATATATATATATATATATATATATATATATATATATATATATATATATATATATATATATATATATATATATATATATATACATATATATATATATATATACATATATATTATATATATATATATATATATATATATATATATATATATATATATATATATATATATATATATATATATACAGTGGTATTTTGACATTCGAGTGCCCCGACATACGAGATCCTTCATATACAGGCTATCGATTGAGCAACATTTGAGATACGATTAACATGAGTAGCGGTTTTAACGGTTTGTAGAAAAGAAACATCTCTAAAAAACTTGCAAAGGATTGTGTATTAGAGCTATATGATGACTCTTGCCTAACTCAGTTCTAAATCATTTCTTAAAAGGAGAAAAAAAACTTATTGGACATGTATATTTGTACATCCTGCATAAAAAAGTGGGGATTGTGAGGAAAGCCTGGAGAAAAGTTGAACGACCATCGAAGAGAGAACATTGAGGAATAGTAAGCGAAAGTAATAAAACTGTATATAGTAACATTTAGGTTTAATTATGTTTGTGAAGTATAGGGATTAAGTGTAATCTTAAGTGCCCGATTATTTTTAACATTAACTGTGAGTGAGTGAACGAAGTGAAGCGCCGCCGCCTATCTCATCCACACTATACAGGGCCTACACCTCCACCAGCATCTTTGTGAGCTCAAGTAAGTTGATTTTCTAGGTAACTACACGCAATAAAAGCAGTTTTTTTATTTGCATTATCCTTTATTGTGCTATGAAACTTAATTTTTCATTTATAGATACACGATTCTTATTTTTAAAACATATAACATAAACAATTGGGGTGACATTTGAAGATACAACGGATTCTTGGATCTTAAATTGATTTCTTCAATGAAGAAAATCGCTTATATATACGAGCAGTTTGACTAAGAGCAATGCTACAGAACGAATTAAAAACGTTTTTCAAGGAAACACTATACATACATAATAGCCATTCTACAACAGTGTTGAAAAAATCTAGAAGTTTAAAATCTAATATATTAGTACTTTAATGTCTACCAATGTGTACTTTTAAAAATCCTAAGGGAGATAACTTATTGTTGGTCCTTAAAAGTGTTTTAGTTTAGCAAAATTCAATTTTTACATAGATATAAACAGGTTAACAATTTTACGTTTAAACATTAGTATATTTATTTAATGATTGCAATAAATATTTTATTCCTTAGTCTCTGTTTTTCCCAAAAGCGTTTATATTTTTTTGACATTAGATTCAATTAAAAGCCTTATGATTAGTTGTATACAAATTAATAATAAGCGAAATATTTTAATTATGTATAGTGGGTTTTCTTTTTGTGCTTGGTAGTTTATAAAATACGTTTCTATTATATCGCCATAGGCCAGGGTCGGCAACCTGCGGCTCGCGAGTCGCATGCGGCTCCCTGGGGTGGAGATGCGGCTCTTCACACATATTCATAATAATTTTATTTTATTTTCAAAACTAATAAAAATACTGTTCAACAACACTCGGTAATGAACGATATAATAATAAACATAAACAATAAGCACTACTAGAATATTAACTACTCCCTATTTCAATGTACTTCCTATTAACTTGTCTATCCCAAGTTGCAACATTCGACTTCATAAGGGGATATCACAAAGGAACTAATCGAGCTAAATGTAAAACTGCAAAGAAAGGAAAACCCAGCATATGCTTTGTTTGAAGACACGGAGCGGTAAATAACTTTATTTCGAAAAATTTGAAAAAAAATATCGTGATGAAACCAACGCTATTATTCACATGAATAACTTCAGCATTACTATAAACAAAATGAAGGATAAGTTCACTGAGAGATTTGAGCAGTTCAAAAGAAGTGCAGGTACTATGGCGTTCATAGTAGATCCTCTTAACACAAAAACAAATGAGATTAATTTTGAGCTATTTAGAATTCATGCTGGTTCGCTTCAAATAAAATTGCTAGATTTGAAAACCAAAATTTGTGGAGTGGTAAATTCACACATCTCATGAGCAAGTTAGATGGTTTAGAGGTCCAGTAAAACATGCACGTTTCGCTGCACAACTGGACAGCTCTAAAATAAATGCCGCGAGTGGAGGCGCTATTATGTGACTGATGGAATAGTCTTCCATGAAGCTAAAGTGAGGTAAAGAAGTCGGCATTTGGAGTGCTGACGATCTTCGGGTCAACATATTCATGCGAGCAATTGTTTTCTTGCCTGAATATAATAGAACGTATAGAAGCCAACTAACTAAGTAATACAAATCTAGAGGCGTGCTTGAAACTGAAAACAAGTTATGAGCAAGGTCAAAACAAACTTTCAAAAGGCCTGCAAAATAGTATTCAATAATTAAAGTTATATAATTTGATTACTGATTACTAAATAAAATACGTTAATATTTTTTTCTGAGAAACATGTGAGTTTTTATATAAATAAATATTATTTCATAATATTGAAATTAAAATGTTAATGGCTCTTTAAAAACTTGGAAATTCGATAAATTGTAACAACAATGTCAACATTTGGCTTCATAGTCGAAAATGGTTCACAGTAAACTAAGCAGTCAGAAGAAACATAGTAGCATACCCAGTGTAGTCCAGTAATTATGGCATTTTAGTTTCTCAATTTAATTTCTACATATACAATTTACTTTCATATCTTTGAATCTATGAAACTACACAATAAATTATCATTATAATTTAAAATGTTTAAAATAAATGTATTAAAAAGAAAACGATGGGACAGCTGCTATAGATATAGATGTTTCATTTGATGTGTCTCATTGTAATGAACATCATTTCGGCTTGTCATAAAATTTAATTAAAAAATCAATTGAATAACAATTTAATTGAACATTTTCATTTTTTCAGTTATTTTTTATTTTTGTTTTTTTACATTGTAATTAGACTGTTGTATTAGATCTATGTATAAGTAAACCGCCTTAAATGAAAAAAAAAAGCAAATCTGTATCAGTCCTCACAAGCCGATGATGAAAACTGCAATACTAAAGCGACCATACAAGAAAAATTGACGCTGTAAATTACATGTTTGAGGCAATTTTTCTTTTCCAACACTCTAGTTGTTTTGGTAACAAAAAAAAATATCTCCGCAGTCTATCGGATGTAAGTTGTGTATAGTAGCTGTATTAGACTATCGTAGCATTATTATATTTTTGGAGAAGTAATACGATTTAAATACTTATCACGTAAAACTAAACAACTTTATTAAACGTTGTCGGTGTGGTCGAGTTGGTAAGAGCTCAAGTTTGCTAAACCGAAAAGTCTCGAGTTCAAACCCTCCGACAGATGAGGCTCGTTAGCTGGGACAACCACTCTTCTAGGGGAGACAACTCCAAAATCAAAATGCTGCCTTGTAGTTTGTTCTTGGTTGGACAAATGTTTTGGAAGCAAATCTAAAAAGAAAAGCAGGCTGAAATCGGAGTCAATGGCCTCAATGGCGCATAACCAGTTGACACGTATGCTTTATTGTGATGGAGGCGTGGTCGAGTCGGCAAAAGCTCACGGTTGTTAAATTCGAAAAAGTCTCGAGTTCAAGCCCTCCGGCAGATAAGGCTCGATCCCTTCTGACATTAAAAATTAAGAACGAAGAAGATGAAGAAAAGAAAAATTAAACACAGTTAACATACATATCACGTAAACATAAACAGCTCTATCAAACATGCTAACTTACATACCACTAAGTGAATCATTGGAAAGGGAAACAACACAATATATAATTTAACTGTTAGGGAAACTGTGTTATATACCTTTCGTTTATTTTACTAAGCTATTTATATTATTACTTTTAATCTTAGGGTTTTTCTTTCTTTTCTAACCTTAGTTTGGGAATTGACATATTTTTGAAACAGTAAATTATTCCTCCTGTTATCTATCATTTTGGCAAATATTAAAATAAAATACAAACAGCAGGGAGGCAACCAAATTAATACTATGACTGTTAGGAAATTGGAATTATATACCCTTTTTATTTACCTTGTTATTACACTATAATTACAAAACTGTAAAATACGTTCAACGTTATTCATTTCATGACTGTCTCTATATATACCAGCTTAATTAATGAAATAATTTGTTTTTAGAAATTATATATTATTAAAATGTTGATTCTGTTAACAATTCAAAAAATAATAATTAACACACACAAAAAAATATAAAAATAAAAAAAGGATGCAGATGATAGGTACACATGAAAAGTGTGAATGTTAAAGATCACCAATTGTATATAATATATTTTGTTTCATGTTTATTTCGTGTATAACTAAATGTACTTCTTACCTATTTTAGGAAGCCCATACCAACTTTTGAAGCTCAAATCGCTAATATAAAGTTTTCTATAACCCACCAATTTTATTATTATATCAAAATATTATCCTATTTATAACTTTTATCTTTCAAAATCAGCAAAAGCACTAATGTTCCAGGAAACAACCCCCCCCCCCTCCTCACAAAACCTACCCTTTATTCTCTAAATAATATGAACATTTAAGAATGAAAGTTTCAGGAATACTTTAAAATTGCAAATCTGCAATAGTCTTCAAAAGTCGCACGATAAAAGTAGTAAAAAATCAGCCATTGCCAACACACAGACAAAGGCTGGGCATACTAAAAAAAATTCTACAATCCTGAGACTAACACAAAAAAATGTATTCATAAAGAACCTTTCACTACGGCCAAAATAAAACCAAAGTTTTTACCTACTTTTTGATATAGTTACCTTGGTATAAATGGCTATCGACAACATGTATAACATATATTCGTTCATCTAAAAACATTCGTGTTATTTTTAACAATAGTTGCCTATATTTCTTTTAAAATTATAATACTGATTTTTAAACATATATAATTATTTTCTCAAAATAAAACGACTGTTCTATACAGGAAAACACTAAGTATACACTCTCATGGTCTAAATATACGTATCAAGATTGTAAACATTTAAAATACACTGCAATATCATTTATATAGTTAAATAAAAATGTCGACATCCTAGCCAAGATACATTTAACACTACAGTACCATAGGTTCGGCCGGGTTAGCTACTACCTCGTAAACATTATTGGTGACACTTTCAGAAACTTACATTACAAACAATACTCAATGAGAGAGAAGTAATGTGTGGTTAGTTAATACTTAACACAACACCAACATCATGCAGAGGCGTAGCGACCCTTCCCGGCGCCCGGGGACAAACTTTTCGATTTGCACCCCCCCTCGAGATTTTGATTTTGCACCCCCCCCCCCTCGAGATTTTGATTTGCATCCCCCCCCTCAAACTTTCGATTTGCACCGCCCCCCGCTTGAGATTTTCATTTGCACCCCCCCTCAACCTTTCTATTTACTTTTCCAACCCATTTTGGCGCCCCCTAAGGTCGGCGCCCGGTGACATATGTCCCCCCAGCCCCCCCCCCCCCCTCGCTACGCTACTGACATCATGCCACACCAACAATTATTGCTAAAGGTGACTATTGTAATTCAATGAGGATTGCAATTTTTTTTCCTTTGATATTCAATAAACCACAAACATCATTTCATAATTTTTATATCACAAATGCAAGATAGAAAGATATTGAAATCACTTAATAGGAACAAAAGAATGGGTCATTAAAAGACCCCCCCCCCCCCCCAACCCATACCCTTCCGCGTGTATATCGTGTCCCACCTCTAGTTTTAATGTTACTGGTATCTGGTATGTGTTGTCTAAACTGTATGTTTATTTGATATTAAATGTATCAGCTGACACAAATTGAATGAGAAAACGATAATCGTATTTAAATTATGAATTACAAGACACTCGAATAATTAGTTTTTATCAGAGTAGATTGTTGCACATAAAGATTTGGCTTCATATTTTTAATTCACTTAAAAACTATACATTTTCAAAAACATAACAAAGATATGTTTTAGAATTCAGACAATAAAAAATCACTTTATTTGAATGTTTCTTTCTGCTTGTGTGCGTTAACGTTAATACATACTATTTTTATGCATTCTGCATTACGCTTTTATTCTATAGCGATAATAATAAACATTTCCTCAAACGTTAAATCAGTGTATTAAGTTAATAAGTACATGATATAATGTATTGTTATAGGAAAATTGAGGTCATTTGTTTTAGAGTTCTACTACATCGAGTGTGTGGATGTGTGTAAATGTGGGGGGGGGGGGGGGGTGGTCGTTAAAGCGGTCTCGTATGGACGGGGATAAGAGTGGAGGATGGTGACGTGAGCTAAACTATGATTTGTGTGTGGAGTGCCACATCCCCAACAAAACCATCAGACAAGCCACATTTCACGCATTAAATTAGAGGGAAAAAACAAAAGTAAAATCACCATAGTCATTCCAGGCAGAAAATAGGCTAGTCTCATGTACAAATCCACGTATGGAAGGCAGAGAGAAAGTTAAAGCTCATTTATCTGAACAGAATACTACATCATTCCCCTCCCACCACCTCGGTTGTTTCGTTTTTAGTTTAAATGCAACTCCATTTTATTCTAGCAGTTTCAGTATTATAATATACGAGTCGACCCGTAGCGTAACACGCCGCTATTTAGTTTTTTTTTTTCTATTTTTCAGTTCTTCATAATTTGTGAATTCGACAGTACCAATGCTGTCACTGAAAATATTTGCTTTAAAACACTTAAACCCTCTTTTCCTCACCCCCCCCCCCCCGTGAAAGCAGCCTCCTCTTAGTTACCTCCCCGAAGTTTAAAATAGTTTCAAACTAAATTATCTGCCCCTGACAGCCGTCACTAAACCCGGAACTACGAATGTAAACATTTAGCGTGAACCAAAGCTCACCAGACCATGTGGGGGAGGGGGTGGTTGCGATATGCTTAGAGAGGAAGAGGGGACTGCTAGGCGCGCTTACAGCTTTGTGTTTTCTAACGTCTCCAAGAAGAGAATATATATATATATATATATATATATATATATATATATATATATATATATATATATATATATATATATATATATATATATATATATATATATATATATATATATATATATATATATATATATATATATATATATATATATATATACATATAGATTTTATCTAGCTTGTGTGTTTCACTACTAGTTTTAATGTTACTGATAACTTGTCTTTAGTGTTTATTTTCTTCTTTACACAGAATTATTAATGATGTATGTAACTAGAGTACCGTAATTTTAAAGTACAATTATCGACATTTTTTTTTTATGTTGTAGGAATATGGTGATGTTGAAAATTACATTTCTTTTAAGGGAGACAACCTAAATATTTGATTTCAAATTTGTAGGAAATTATTATCATAGAAATTTATAAAACAATTGACACATGATATAAAAATATGAATTTATTTATAAAATTATGCTTTAAAATGTGTCCAAAAATAATTTTCGATGAGATTGAATATATCAAACGACACAAATTGATTGAGAAAACTAGAAGCGTATTTAAATGACTTATTACAAGACACTGGATCATCTCATTCTGATAAACGTTACCAGCTTTTTTCCCGATTGATTATGGTTTTCACTCTAAACAAAGTAATGTGCACATCTCTATTTTACTCTAAACCAGGGGTCGGCAACCTTTTGAGACGGAAGAGCCAAAAGTTACAATTTACGCAAATTCCAAGTTTTTAAAGAGCCACCAACATTTTTATCTCAATATTATGATCTTTAATTAGGATTTGGTATATATATATATATATATATATATATATATATATATATATATATATATATATATATATATATATATTAAGCAATGTATGTGTGTTTGTGTATCTGTTTTTCTTTTACGCATTACAACACCTTTCATCCGATCGGCATGAAACTTTGGGTAATGTTGCGAATTCTCCTGGGGATGTTTCAATTCGCATGAGCGGCGCCCAGGCATGGCGCGGTTTGTTTTTTCCTCCTAATACGGTATGTAAAAAATAGAAGTCGATTGCGGATCGACACCCTTCTTCTGATCGCCATGAAACATAAAGGAGTTGATAAAAACACTCCACAGGTGGTTTGTGCAAAAAATTCATCTTTTTAAATTTCGCAAGGGCGGTGCCCCGAGAGGGTGTGATTTTTCTCTATTTACTATAAAAAAAAAAGTCGGATGCGGTTTGAAAGTTTATCCGAGTGCCGTGAAAAATTGGGGAGTAAATGAGAATACTCCCGAGAAGATTTCTGCGAAAAAAATGTCTTATGGGCGGCACCCGTGTGGTGCATTTTTTGTCCATACACGTTTTGGCGCCCAGTGTTCCAGAGCGGCTATGTTAGGCGTTCTACATAGCGGGTAAGGGGTACTACTATATTCAGCGGCAAACTGCAACAAGCGCAACCACCGGCGCCTCATCATTTGCGCGACCCGAACGACCCGGGCTCACCTGCGAACACTATGGCGCCTACGTTTTTTTTAAAAAAAAACGCAATACACTATAGACACGATGGGCAGCAATACGTTCATTTTAAACAGCGCGATAGGCTATGGATACAATGGGTTGCTATAGTCGCTCACTAAATCGAATCAGGCGCGTCCTCCTGTGTCTCTGCAAGGTGCCAAGGGCTATCCCGCGAGCACTTAGCGCCTACCTTAGTTTTAAGGAGCACCATACAATACGTCATTCGATGATTGATCCGAGCTAGCGACCGTACGCGGCGCCCCTGCGGTAGTGTAATCGGGTTCACGAGAGCGCCACTTTCTGTCCTCTACTCTCAGGCGGTGGGGGATTAACGGTCATATTACGGTGAGGGATTAAATTACACTCAAGGCTTTCATACAGCATGCCACGGTGGTAGGCGGTCGTGTAGGTAACCAGTGTCCCGATAAATACGATCCTAGCACAGGCATTGTTCACATTTAAATACGTTTTAGAAAACAAGGAAGTACATTGAAAAGGGGAGTATCTAAATATTCTAAGAGAATAGAGTGTTTACTGTTTATATTTATTATTATATCGTTCATTACCGAGTGTAGCAGACTAATACTTTTATTAGTTTTAAAAATAAAATAAAATAATTTTAAATAGGTGTGCATCGAGCTGAAGAGCCGCAACTTGACATCAAAAGAGCCGCGTGCGGCTCGCGAGCCGCAGGTTGCCGACCCCTGCTCTAAACAAAGTAATGTGTGTGTTATCGGCATCGATAAATGATATGAACTGACTTGTGACGAAACAGCTAAAATTAAGTATAACTCTAAAAACAAGCATGTAGCATACAATTAACAAGGGATCTCCAAACTACGGCCCGCGGGCCGGATGCGGCCTGCAATGTCCTCTCATCCGGCCCGCAGAGATCTTTTTGTCCACGGACACAATGTTTGTTAGGGGTGGCTAAGGAACTTTGCCCAAAAAATTCAAAACAATTTGAAAATGTAGCTTTGGTGCAAATACCTTTGCCCACCGTTTGCCTACATCGTAAATCAAAAAGCTAAAATACAAGCATCTTTCACTATTTTATTATTGCAATGGATGAGTCGCTTGACAGTTGTTCCACCTCAACTGCTTGTGTTCATTAGAGGTGTGGATGAAGACATGAACATAACACAAGAGTTGGCTTCCCTGCATAATATGTATGGCACTGTTACCGGAGAGGATATATTCAATGAGTCAAAGAAAACACTGGACTAACCTCCGTTACCTCAACCATCAATATAGAATACGTGAAGAATAATTTGAGAACAAACTCGGAACTCGAGTGTCTTGTCGGCCCATGACAGAGTTTCTTTCGTATTTTTTCTCTGGGGGGGGGGGGGCACTTGAAATCTGTATATATTTCTATATAAATTATATTTTGTTGTGGGGTGGGGGTCGATAACATATCTCCGAAGATATGCCTTGAAGAAACTCTGGCCCTCGAACTGATATTTAAAAGTCAATGCGGCCCTCTGTCTGAAAAGTTTGGAGACCCCTGAATAAAAGTATTGCAAGCATACGTATGATGCTGTCAAAAGTGAAATAAAAAAACAAAATCTTGATAGCTAAGCTTAATTAAACAACCACACCATGTGACCACTTAAAAAGCACGCACTTAAATATTTAAATATTAAATCAAGACAGTAAAAGAGCAGATAACACACGGTATCTCAAAATGCAAGAATGGATACATAAATTTAAAAAACCCACTAAATAATTAAAAGAATACATGTGACACACGATATGAATAGATAACTGTTTGTATTATACCAAACAATCAACGTTTAAATGTATAATAAACAAAAGCAAGAGCTGAGTAATTAAGACCCAAACATTACGAAATGGTTTTAGTTATCATAAAAACGCGTCCAAAAATGAGACAAAAAATTTAAAAAGTATGAAATAATGGGCTGTTATGTTTATCGCTAGGCCTACTCAGTTTATTTCTATACAACAATTTTAGTTCTACAGGTATAGTAGCAGTGGCGGAACTAGAAAAATTGGGCCACCCCGCAAAAAAAATTTAAACAGTTAATGAGGATGTGGGGTTGTCATGGCTGAGGGGAGAAGTGGGCAGAGGGGGAGGGGGGTAGATGTGTCTGACGAGGCATGGAGAGAGTATCTGTGTGTGTTTAAGGCAAGCCAAGCATCAAATTATGTGCTGTGTTATCTAACTGCTGATGTGATACTATTTATAGTGTGTGGGTGGGGGAGGGTTTGACGAACAGATTGCTGTGTGAGCGATTTAACGGGAGGGTGAAGGTTTGGTACGTTCTAGTCGGTGTTTATGTTTATTTGAATGTTTAGGTCCGACAGGTTAGGGTGGGTAGGCTAAGTTGTTGAATAAGCTACTACAATCTTTCAGATCATAATTATAACTGAACAAGCAAAGAGATTGTAAGTGAACATTTTACAATACAGCACGTTTACAGACTGCGTGGTAACGTATCATTAAAGAGAAGATACTTGATGATTATGTCAATGGTACTCAAGTTATCGTGTTTACACACACACACACAGACACGCCTACATAATTGGATAATCCAGTTTTTCCAACTCCATTACGCATAAAACGCCAACATTTTTATAAATCTGAATTTTTTAAATTGTTGTCCCATTTAAAATAAGTCCTCTACAAATATAAATAGGCTTCTTTTAAATTATATTCACATTGTACTTTTTTTTTTAATCTCGAGTTTTGAAAAATCAATAAACAAACAAATTGAATCGATATAGTATCATATAGATTCACATTGCCGTAGTGACATCGAATATTTAAAAAATGTATTTACGTGTGTCTTGTGCATTGTAGTTTAGAAGGAAAATGTGTTGGTTGCTGATAAGTTGTCTTATTATATTTTACAGTCACAGAGCAGCAGAAGAAAGAGAACGAAGGTTATTTGGTTGTAGTCGACCATACAAAGAATAATATGCAATATGACCACAAGAGATTAGAAATGTATGAAAGAAACATACCGAGACAACAATGGCACGCATATAACAGTGTGTATTATCCACAAAAAAGCCAGGCCTAATGTATTGTAGTCAGGTTGTTACCCTAAAGACACACATTTTTCTTCAATAAAAAACCATCGAAATGTACGACAAAACGACTCACTAAATGGGATAGCCATAATTTAGCGTTTTGAAAAAAAAAATTAAGCCTCCAACGGACCACGATATCTCTTTACATGATAACCTCGTGTCATTGTCATCAAAGTTACTTGTGTGTCTACATATCTCGTATGTTCAAATACTAATCAAATACATTTTTTGTGTTAATAAATATTAATTCACTTATATAATGCTACTAAGATGCTAGGAAGCAGAATGATCAAATGCGTTTTGTTTATAACAACAGTAGAAATTGATCTCGATATTTGCATACATAACATCATTTATTAATATTATGAAACAAGCGTTTTATAATTCAACGACAACGTAACATAAACCCCTTAGTGGCCGCGTGTTGATAGAGACAAAGTTAAGGGAGATCACTCCCGGTTTATTTTTAATACATATTAAATCACTGATATAAAACTACAAAGATGCTAATGCTAATCAATGTAATTTCTTTTCAAACAGCAGTTTAAAGTGTTCTCAATGTGTGAATAGATAGTATCATTTTTAATACCGCTTTACACCATCAACAGTGGAGTTGCTCCCTCTCATGTTAACTGTATGGCGAGAGCCAGTTAGAGGAGACACTTGAGCCACTAATTAAAAAAATCATGGGTCAAAAACTTTTTAGATGCAGCAAACTAAATCATCTCACATGAACTGCCATAGTAAATGAGGCATGCCGTCTTATTAGATGTAAAGAGGGGGGGGGGGGGGGCGGTATAGGGCGTATAGGTGGACGGTAAAATTAAAAAAAAAAAAGCGTTTCATAAGACAACAACCGCTAACATAAACCCCATAGTGGCCGCGTGTTGATAGAGACAACACATTTGACAGTGACAGAAGAACGTTTGATATATATATATATATATATATATATATATATATATATATATATATATATATATATATATATATTATGGTTTTCTATGTAATGTATGATTTATTTTTTGTTATGTAAGCAATATGTTGTTGTGTGCTATTCATTGTGTTACAACTATAAATTACATATAAAGTGCATATGGTCCTAACCAATTGAATAATTAGTTGCTGTTAATCTAGAGCTGATCGGTTGTTAAAGTGTAGTGTTCAAATGTCTTGTAATAAAACATTTAATTACGCTTTTCTTTTCTACAACTAGTTTGCCGCGTCTTGGAAGCTGAAGAAGAAGAAGACTACACGTATCGAAATAAAAATACACATTGCTGTTAAAAAAAGAATATAAAAAATGGCAGTAAACTCACACATTCTAATTGTCTTTCTTATATCAAACGTTATATTGTTTTTAATTTTTATTTTATTTTATTGATTCATCTTTTTTTTTCTTTTTTTTTGAACGAATATGGTTCATAAAACTGTTTAAAATATTGTGTATCCATAGTTGTTTGTATATATCTTAGTCACTTCCCATTTTAAGTTACAATTTGCCCAAGGGAAATAATTTACAATGCAGTAAATACAAGTAATACATATTTAATAAAACTGAATAGTTACACAAGGCCTTAACATTTCAAGCACAATTTTAGAACAGTGTTTTCTTCCTTACAATCATATCGTCTAAAATGTATATAGTATATTGTAAACTATTATAATTTGATTCTAGTTTAAATAGAAACTAATAGCTTTAATATGTAATACTTTTGAAGAGTTTTGAAAACTTCCAATTTATAACGATGTGGTTGCTCCATCTGACTCGTTCGTAATTATTTAAGCAAATCATAGTTGACTTACATATATAAAACCATGTAGTCCATGGGTCGGCAACCTGCGGCTCATGAGCGGCAAGACTGAGTTATTTAAATGCAAACAATGTCTGTGCTTGGATCATATTTATCGGGGCACGGGTTTACCTACACTACAACCAAGCTCAGACGTGCCTTTAGTGTGCGTTAATCACTCATCACCTAAGTGTCGGGGACGGAAAGTGGCGCTCTTGTGAACCCGATTTTACTACCGGCGACTCTAAAGAGACGCCGGAGGACGCGCATCATTCGATTTAGTAAGCAACTATAGCAACTCATTGTATTGTAAATGAACGTTGCCGCTATGGTGCTCACGGGTAAGCCCGGGGCGCCAAATCGCCCCCTGCCGGCGTGCCTGAGTACGCACCCGATTCGATTAAGTCAATGATTATTGTTGCCCATTGTGTCTTTAGTGTATAGCCTTTTTTTTTTAAAACCAACGTATGTGTCATAGTGCTCGCAGGTGAGCCCGGGGCTCTTTGGGTCGCGCAATCGACGAGGCGCGAGCGGCTGCGCCTGTTGAAATTTTGCCGCTGAATATAGTATTACCCCTTACCCGCTATGCTGAACGCCCGATTAAAAGATGCCAAGTACTAACATACATGTTCTGGAACTCTGGGCGCCAAACAGTGTATTGACGAAAATTGCACCCTTACGGGTAATACCCATACACATTTTTGTTTTCGCAGAAATCTTCACGGGAGTAATCTCATTTACTCTCCAAAGTTTCATGGCACTCGGATGAACGGTGTCGAACCACATCCGAGTTTTATTTTTGTTTTACAAACCGCACCCTGCCGGGGCGCTGCCCTTGCGAATTAAAAAACACAACAACATTTTTTGCAGAAACCTCAACGAAAAGCGTGGGTCTCTTCCTAATTATTATTAAAGGTGCAATAGATACCCACGCATTTCTTTATATTGTTTTAAATAGAAGTCGGTAATTTATTTTGTTCTTTTTAGTGCATTATTACATGAAAGCTTATTATTGAAACGTTTTTAATAAAAAAAAATATTTATGCATTACAATGTTTCTTAAAAATACTTCAGGTTGTAAAAAGCTGCAATGTGTTGTGTAACATTTGGTAAAGTTGGTCCACAGTCTTTGTCGTCTTATCGCTTTAAAAATAGCGTCGATAACCGTTTAGACTATATTATAATTGTGAGGGTGGGGGTTATGAAGACGATGAAACCGGCCTGGTTTCGTTTTCTGAAATCCACACAAACAAGTCCCATTCACGATCTAATGTTCTTTATTTTACACAATCAACTTCCTACTTATATCTTACTAATCTATACTATATACTGTCAACTACTACTACTTCTATCTTACTGTTCCCTAGCCCTACATTTCACCTTCTGCTTTCTACTGTTACCTAGCGCCGTCTGCCATCACCCCACGCTCCAGTGGTCAGCTGACCGTCCCACGTGACCGGTCAGCTCCTGTATTTCCATTGGTCTGCTTAACTAACTTAGCTAAATTCTGTTTCTACCATCTACTTGACTTCTAACCTAATCTAGCGTCATCACAATAATAAAATCAGCATAACGTATATGCCAAATTAGTCGAAAAACAGTTACTACAAAACATATATTCCTAACTCAACGAAATCAACTAAATTAGAAAAAATAACAGTTAACAATGCAACAAGGGATTGCGATAAATGTTGAGGTACTTGCAGACGGCTGAGACCTGACGGCGGATACCACGTGACATATCACGTACGTCTATAAATAAATTAAAGCCATCACATAAAGTGTACTTGAACTTTCAGATTAAAATAACACAACGTACCTTCAAACCGTTTGTTAAGTCCGTTTTCTTTAAATAATGCAGATCTTCAACTAACAGTATCACAAACTATCAAGACGCGTCAAACTAGTTATAAAAATAAGATACGATGAATGCATGTGTCTCTTACTATGCATTGAAACTTAATATCATAGCGTTTTAAATGTGGCATTGATTAGCTAGGGCTCACTGGATATAAAATATGTATGAATGTAGTGCTCTTACTTTACACCACTTAAACTGACTGGGCCAATCACACAGAAGTGAATGAAAATAACAACACAAACATGATGCACACTTTATAATGCTGATCATTTGTCTGGAATCGGAGACTGTTACTTAAAGTGTTTTCTCCGCTTGATTATTTTTAATTAAATACCGACGCCACATTTAATTCATATTTATTTATTAAATAATTCAGTAAGTTGTTGAATAAGCTACCACAAACTTTCTGACCACGCATGATAACTGAGCAAGCTACGAGATTGTAAGTGAACATTTTACTATCAATTCACATTTATAGATTGCCTTCTGGTGTATCGATAAGGATAATATGTTAAAAGATTACTTCAATTGTTAAAGACACATTTAGACAAGAAATATTTCACCAAATAAAAACTGTTGCTTCAAATAAAAGGCGCACATAATTTCAAAATTTTAAACTACAAATGCAAGACAGAAGGAAAGTTTAATACATTTTATCGGAACTCCTGAGAATTGAACATTATAGGCTACTATTACATTTTTTAAGGGAGACAACCTAAATATTATATTTCAAAAGTTGTTTAAAATAATTTATCAGAAAAAAAAATACAAAACGTTCAAAATTGCGTAACGTATTAGATTGAATTTTAAATTTGGTTTTTTAGAAAAAAGTTTTTAAATAATATGTTCGTGAAGATTGGATTTATGAATCGACGACTAGTGCTCAAGAAAACCTAAACATTAATTAAATGATATATTACAAGACACTCGAACACTACACTTTTAGAAGGGTTAATGCAGATCTTTGATATTGCTAACTAAAGTGTTTTTATAAATAATCTTTTAATCACTATTATAAACATGCTAACCCAGGGATCGGCAACCTGCAAATCTCCAGCCGCATACGGCGCTTATGACGTCAGGATGCGGCACTCTAGTTCCATGAATAATTATAAATACTTTTTTAATTTTATTTTTACAACTTAATAAAGATATAAAGATAAAAAACTTTAAACAATATAAAAACACTGAGCAGAGAACAATGAAAGTAGGTGAGGTAGAAAGTACATGGACATCTGACAGTCGCTTGGACACCAGACCCTGCCCCAAAGCCGTGATGTGACCAGCACAGTGAGGACGGAAGATAAGCTCGGTGAGAACCGAAGGACAGAAGCGACCGATACCCAAGCCAGTTAGTCGGAATTAGTCGTGTTGAGGCCTGCCTGCCTATGGGAGACACCTCTTTGGCCAGTGGTGTCAGTATAGATAGAAAAAAGTTATTGGCTTCTAAAGTGGATTGGGATAGTCGTATAAATATATTATTTGAGTAATTCTTCTTCTTCTTCTTCGTTCTTAATTGTGAATATGGTGGAGGATTCAGACAACAAGTCCAACTTCGTGAACAAACCGGACTGTGGTCTCCAGTTTGGCAGGTGCCCCATATAATTTTTCCCTGAGTGGGGTGGGCAGGGGCCAGTATCTGGCTCGTGCCTAGCTATACAAAGTACATTCCTGATGTACGTGCTCCGTATTTTCCGGGGCCTTGCCACAAGGGCACATTTCGCCACACCCAACCTTCAGTTTTCTGTGCATGTGTTGATTTAGTCTGTTGTGGCCTGTTCTAAGTTGAAAGATTACTAAATTTAATACTTTAATATGTTTTGTGCGAAATATTAGTATGTTTCAAACTATAAATATTACTTCATATTTAAAGCTATTTATTTCAAATCAAATTAATATATCTAATCCTAATCAAATACCAAACATAGTGAAATGTGAAAAATGTTTGTGGCTCTTTAAATAAACCAGGAGTGATCTCCCCTAAACTTTCTCGAACATTCTTATATAAAATAACAGGGGATGGGCTATAGACATGATTTTTTAATCCATTTTAAATACTTAAAGTTTTAAAAATAGAATAAAATCTCGTAGCCAAATTAATTGCACACCAAGTGAACGCCAAATAAAAAAGCGCATAATAGTGCGCAATATTATTAATACTTTTAAAATTTACATTAGTTTTTTGAGATATCGAAAGTAGCGTAAATTACTACTTCCGGTCAACGGAAATTACTCACAATTTAACAGAAGGTAGAGAATTAGATCTTTTACTAACATGTGAAATTTCATTTATCTATCTGAAATAGTACTCAAGTTATAGGCTTTTGAAAAATTCAAAGTAGGAAAAGTACCACTTCCGGTTATCGGAAATCGCTCAAAAGTTGATACGGAGCTACGATTTTGAAAAAATACTTATATATGAAATTTAATGAACCTAGCTGTAACGGTACACATGTTATCGTGTTTACACACGAACAGACAGACAGACAGACAGACAGACAGACAGACACACAGACAGACAGACACACAGACATACGGACAAGATTGCAAAATTATGTGTTTCCGTATCAGTGAGGTGTAAAACGTCGATATTTGTAAAAATCTCGATTTTTTTTTGTTTGCACGATTACAAGACTGTCTCTATACTTCGTAAAAAAAGGGAACGTTTGTAAATTGTAACAAAATGTTGCCGACCCCTGTGCTAACCACTAAACTCTGAGAGAAGAGAAATAAATTATTTAATTGGTTACGACCATATGTAAATTATAATTCTAAAAATAAGAAATAGCACAAAACAACGTAATACATCCATAGCGATAACGAGTTTAATTTTAAATTCATATTGTAGTCCTATTTCAATTCTTCAGATATTGTTTTCAAGAAAATTGTGGCATACACTTGTTCAAACATTGTTAGATTATATACTTATGGCTCAATTTTTTTTCAAAAATATAGATATAAAACCGGAATATATCACAAACGCTGTTCTGTCACTGTCAAATGTGTTGTCTCGGACAACACGTTGCCATTATGGGGTTTATGTTACACTATCGCTGTCTTGTGAAACACTTGTTTAATTCATTTTTACCCTCCAGCCCCCACCCCCCCACCCCACACCTTAACCCCACCCCTATCTAAAAGACGCCATGCCTCATTTACTATTGCAGGCATGTGAGGTTTGGACCCCTAATTTCTTAAAGCCATTTAAGCAGTGGGTCAAGTGGCTCAACTAACTTGCTCTGACCGTAAAGTTAACATGAGAGGGAGCAACTCCACTGTTGATGTTATAAGGCGGTGTCAATAAATGATGTTATGTTTGTAAACATTCTGAACAGTTTAAACTGTTGTTTTAAACGAACATTCAATTGATCAGCCTTCTTCCTGTATCTTAGTTGTGTGCTATCAGTGCTTTAATAAGCACACTCATAATACAAAAACATTTTAAATATTCATATACAAATACAGTGATATTTTGACATACGAGTACACCGACATACGAGATCTTTCATATACAGGCTATCGATTGAGCAACGTTTGAGATACATGCAACCGGAGTAGCGGTTTTAACGGTGCGTAAATAAAACATCTCTAAAAAACTTTGTAAATGATTGTGTATCAGAACGATTTAATGAAACTTGCCTAACTCAATTATATATATAGTATATTTTGACTTAGGTATATACTAGCCGCCCCGGCCAGGCCCTGCTCTGGCTTCTGTGAAAAACCTTTCTGATAAAGACCATTACCTGTGTGTTTAGTAATCATCATAAACCCGGCATTGCCCACCCAAACCACAACCAACCAAAACAACAAAACGCAAACATAACGCTAACACAATTACAAATACAAACGAAAACAAAAACCTAACAACAAACCCAACCACAACCACAAACACCAATACAAACACAAAGAAAAAACAAACAAAAAAGCAAACGAAAACAAAAACCTAACAACAAACCCAACCACAAACACCAATACCAACCAAAAAAAAAAAAACAACGGAAAAGCAAACGAAAACAAACCGAATCCAAACGCAAAACCAACCAAAAACACAAATACAAACCCAAACAAAAAAAACACAAACAAAAACGAAAAAAGAAAGAACAAAAACGAACCAAATCAAAACGCAACCACTAACGCAAACCCACCTAAACACAAAGAAAACACTAACGCGAACATAAACGCCCGGGGCGGAATCACCTGTTTTAGCTTAATGAACGACTATAGTACCCCAACTTATTCATAGTCTTTTGCACTCACTTAAACGAACGCGCCTGTTTCAATTTAATGAACAATTTTAATACTCCAAGCTTATCCGTAAAATACCTACAACATTTGCACTTGATCAATCCCCGCTAATTATGTAATTATTTTTTTTCCCAACACCAAAACAAAGTAATAAAAAGTAAATTATTTTCCACTAATGCAATGGTTTTATGAAGGGAAGTAATTGTGTTTTCCTAATTTATCAAAGGGAAGTAAGTGCTATAGGACTAAATAAAGACATAATTAGAATTTTTGTAAAAGATGATATTTTTTTAAAACTTGTGTTTAATGAACATGCCGACAATTATTACTATAATTTGAAAAATGAAAATGATTTCCCAACACTTTCAATAGTAATTTTTTAACTCATAAATTTAGACAAATGCGCACGATAATTGTCTAACACTTAAATCCATCCAAGACCAACGACAAACATATGCGTTACATACAGAACTGAGCTTTATATATTAGATATATATATATATATATATATATATATATATATATATATATATAATATATATATATATATATATATATATATATATATATATATATATATATATATATATATATATATATATATATATAACTTTTATAACCCCTTTAAACTCTGGTATTAACATGCAATGTCTACACTCAACACATCGATACAAGTTTGGAGGAATAAACTAAAAAAACTAAATTAATCGTTTGTCTCCCCCCTCCCCCTTTTCAAATCACACCCAACAAAAGTAACACGTATCTGACAAAGTTTACCACCGAACCACTCAGGACACCCATCACTGCCCCTATAATCTTATCTTAACCCTCTCCTATCCTTTAATCGCCCAGTCCCCATGACCCCCACCCCGCACATCGCACAGTGCCCTTACATTTCTTTACTTCCTTATTTATTTTTTCTTAATATATTACATTCCATTATTATTATTCACTCCCACTGATTGTCTCTCTGTTCATGATGTAATATAACTCTTTTGACTTTGAGTGCATCAATATTTTAAATTTTATGTTAATTTTGCAACGCCTTTTATTTTACTAACAGGTTAGATTACACATACACTTGTTTATGGCTTGTGTTTTATTTTTTTTAAAATTGAACAAACATTATTTGAATGTTTTCTTTTAAGAAAATAATCAATGCAATCCATCTGCTTTAAGAAAATGCTATCACCGAGGGTACGGCATGCGGTAAATTCAAAATAAATGTTCCAGGTCTTATATTTTCGGATGGTGTTTCTTAGGCTATATGTGACGTGAGCATAAACAATATCAGAACCAGTCATCTGCTAACTTCATCTACTTAAATAAATTGAATGATCAAGCCGTTGTTTTTTGGTTTTTTTTATGTAACAAAGTGGGTTATATTGTATGTGCTGAGCTGAGCTGAACTAAAGTATATTGTTAAAAAATACATGTATCCAACTTCTTTTTAGCTTTAGTTACTTCCCATGTAAACTTATATTATGCATAAGGGAAAAAATAATGTAAATTCAATTATTAATTGTGTGGAAATAATTTGTCACATAACAGTATAAGACATTCAATGCGAATTGTGAAATTACAAATGAAATTTAATTAATATATAGGAAAATATATGAACACTATGTTTCTTGGAGATGAGATTTATCAACTGACACACATTGAATAATGAAACTGATAGTAAAATTAAAAAAAAAGATTACGAGACATACGAATACTTCTGATTAATTGTGATCTGATGTTGTGGTATTCGGTTACCTAAATATATTTACTTTTGTATTCACTAAAAAAAAACAATCTAAATTCTGAACTATTGAAAAACATCAATTATTATTTGGTAACTACAATATCTAATGCATTGTTCTAAAACAACGACATTATGTCACCAATTAAACATTCAACCATCACCTATTACACAATAGCTTATAATGCAGCAATAAAATAAAAAAAAATAACACAACAACGGCATAATTAAAATAATAAATGTGAGATATGATAGAAACAAAATTGTTGTTATTCTTGTATTATACCAAACAATCAAGGGTTTCAATTTGTAATACAAAATATAAAACAAAAACCAAAAACAGAGTAATTAAAAAAAAAGAAAATAATTCGAAACGATGCTAATTACAATAATCATTTTAATTATTCAGATACAGCAGTCGATATAAATTTGACATTCACACTTTCAAACTCTTTTACACTATACACTCTTGGCACACGTTTATATTTTTTTTTAATGATAGACAGAAAACCATGATATATCACAAACATTATTGTCTGTTAACTGTGTTTCCTTTATCAAAGTGCTACCAAAAACTTCAACATAGTTTTGTTTGTTTCGTTATTTTTGTAAGACAATTTTTTTTTATTTATCACAATATGTAACCACTGTTCTATACACGAAAACACCCAGTTGGTCTAAAAATATACATATCAAGATTTTAAACATTAAAAATAAACTGCGAGATTATTTTAACACCTACTCCTCCACAGGTGGTTTGTTATACAACTCTAGTTTTTAATATTACGGGCATCTTTTATTTGTTGTTTATTATATCACTTGTCATGTGTGTTTTGTTCTTTACATAAACAATTAGCGTGCTTTATCTTTTTTTAATAACGTAGATTGTTGTAAATTCATTTTTTTTTCTTCTTCTAACTAGTTTTAGTTAACTCCCACTTATACCTTTAGAAATGTCTAAGGGAGATAATATTATCATTTGATTTTAAATTTGAGAAGAATTATTTGTGTCGAAACGTTATGTGACATTTAAGGTTTGATATAGAATTACTTGTCAATTGTAAATTGCATATATGAATGTGAGTCCAAAGTATAAGTTTCTTGGAGATTAGATATATAAAGTGACAAAGTTTGAATGAGGAAACTGATAGCGTAATTAAAACATGTATTTCAAGGCACACGCATACCTCACTTTCAACCATGTTTCTACGAATTTGGCTGTATGCATGACTATTATATGTAATTTATTATTTAACAAAAAAATATAAATTTTGTTAATGCAAGAAATAAGAAACACTATTGTAAAACAGTTTCAGTCCTAAAAAAAGATAATGGAAATTGTAAAACAAAAGTGAAAATGCAAGGCAAAAGGTCGCTGTAAAAACGTGTATTAATCGGGAAAATTAAAAAAAAATACATTTAAAAACATTTAAATATGCCTACTGAACTGTGACAACAACAATCATTAACTGGTTACGACGAATTGTAATGTATAATTCTAAAAACAATCATGTATCATTTAATAAACGTATCGCACACATAATTATGATGTTAACAAAAATGAAATAACATATTGATAGCTAAGCTTAGTTAAACAATCATATAATGATATCAATTAAACAGTCCTTATGGCATGATTTAATTAATACATTAAAACAGTAAATCATCTGTCACCACGCATTAAAATAATAAATGTGATACCGGAATTAGACTTTAATGTGTAATAAAAAAAATTACTGAAACATTTAACATACACAATCCAGGATTCAATTTAAACTTCACGACCTAAAAATCAGAAGGATAAATTATGTGTTTTTTTTTTTTGGTTTTACTTTTATGTATTGCCGAGTCTGGAAACTTTCATCTGAACTGTAGCTACCAGTGTTTCTTCCAGACTTTTTTCTCGGGGGGGGGGGGGGGGCACTTGAAATTTTCGGAGGGTGGGGCGATAAACTTTCTTCGGGGGGGGGGGGGGCGGACACTGTTAAAGTATATATTTTCTATATAAATTATATCAATTTCATTCCGTTCGGGGGGGGGGGGGGGGGCGGTAAAAGAATTTCGGGGGGGGGGGGGGGGGGGCGAATGAAAATAACATTGAAGTACATATAATGTCAAATGAAAATAGGATAATTTTAATTTTTATCGTATGAAAGGTTGTAGGGTCCAATAATAATTCCTCTTGCTAATTATCCACATTAGCTTCAGTACACAGATCACAAACTTATTTAATTCCCCCTTAAGGTTAAATTATAACCCTGCTTAGTCTTAAATGGCGTAGCTTTTAGAGGTTCTTTAATTAATATTCAAATATTTAATTAGCTTGAAAATTTGGATATAATGTATTTTTATCTGAGGTGCAAATGTGTGGTAAAAACGTTAACAATGCTTCAAATGATTTGCACCAATTATTTTTTAATAAGGCTAACTAACCACGTGTCAACAATAGGTGGAAAAGGTGAGAAATGTGTATTCAATGACGTCACGCTACACATGTTACCATCAGCGGACGACTGACGTCAATACGGTAAAGAAAATAACGTCACGGAGCATGCGTCCACCCGATCGGATGACGTCATTTGTTGAGACTACCCAATTGGGTCACTTGTTGGTCAGCCACTTTTGTTTTTCTTTCCTCGCCGCCAGTGTAAACAAACACAACAAACACAACTACAAACAAACAAAACCTGGACGATCAATCAGAATGAAGCGTGCTAACAATAAAAGCAGAAGGTACATGTCTTATAAAAGTCCAAGCAACAGGGAACTCATCATACGAACTCTCTGAGTACTAGCAGAAGTTTGGAAAACTTTTATCCCAGCAGTCTCCTCGATTTACCAGCTTTGATTACTGAGTTACTTGACTTCAGGTATATAAATATAGAATCAACTTTGACTTTTTCTTTGATTATTTAACTTCGGATAGTTTTGTCGTTTAGGCACAGTTCGTCAAGTGTTGCAATTATTAATACAAACTAATTTATTTAATTACAACTAATACAACTATAATAAAGCATTTTGGTTCTGTTTAGATTAATTTTAGCCTTTGATCTGCAGTCCCCAAAAATGAACAGCAACTTCGCCCATCACCTTCTGGTAACTTACGAAAATGTCGAGAGGTTCTCTAGTTACTTAATCGCCATGCTACTACCTGACTCTAAGAAAAGTCATAGTGAGATCAATGAAGAACGGTAAATGAAATTTTTTTTATAGATAGGTCATTAACTATCTATTATTTTGTGTATTAATTGTTTAACAATTATACAAATATTTTGAATAATACATGTTATCATGCATATACATTTTAATAAATAGTTTAATGCACTAAATAATATATATTGACTATTGAGTATTCGTTACTTGAATGTATAGTTTAAAATGTATTTTACGCTTCGAAAAGATAACTAAATTTAGGCTTACCAGCACTATTTTTTTACTATAACGGTTTAGGTATACGTCTACTATTCACATATTATGTAAAGTAGACACCAAATGTATCTAAGTAATACTAACATACTCTACGAAAAAACCCTTTATTTAAACAATGTGTGCAAAAAAAAAAACTTATCTAATGCTAAATTTGCTCATAGAAATGACCACTTTTTTCTTTAATTCATTTATAAAGCTAATATGTATTAAGCAAGATTTAAACGTTGGCATATTTCTTTCACAGCGAAATTCTTCAGGGCCAAGCCCAGAGTGGAAAAAGACGAAAATTATCCCCGTGTAACGATTACATGGTGAACATTCGAGAAGAAAACATGTACTACACTCTGGTCATGGCTCTAGTAGAGGGGGAACTGGACTTGGTCAAGCAGTTGTTGGACGCTGGGGTCGACCCCACTGGACCAAGTGACCAATACTTTGAAACTGTGATCTGTCTGGCCCTGACCTTAGGTCCTGATGTTGTAAGAATGGTCATCAACTATGGGGCACTCAAAGGCTGCAATAGGTAGGTCAACATAGCTTCACATTTGTGATTAACTATTAACTTTGGCACTAACATGTAATTGTTTTGTACAATTTTAAAACAATTATGTTTATTTAATTCCTATATTTATAAAATTATTTTCCACGTTCAGTTATTTGAAAACTTTTTACTAAGATATTTTTAAAATTCTTTCCAGGTCCAGTTATTTGAGAATCTTCTCGACGTTATTTTTCTTACCAAAGCCACAAGATGTTTTGGACGCCATCTTTGAATCAGATCTGGAAAATGCCACCCAAGGATTTAACGACTACATGTCCCTGACCTACACCCCAGAAACCCTGAAAGCTGCATCAGAAAAGTACCCGATTATGGAGAAGGTAAACCACATCCAGCGGCTCATCTCACGGCCCAGAAGTTTATTTTCATTGTCCAAGCTGGCCGTTGTCCAGTGTCTTGGGCCTATGCCGGCTAGACGAGAGAAAGTCCAGCAACTGACCGTCCCAAAACTCGTCCAACAAGACCTCTGTGATGCGGATCAGCTCGATCTGACCAACCGACCACACGAAAATCTGAAGTCTGTAAATTTAGTAGAACGGTGCACTGTTTACACCCCAGATGCAATGCTTGTGTTTGAGACTGAATTTTATATTTTGTGATTTATTATATGCCAGCAATATGTATAACATGATTTTCATAATTTCATTATATATTTAGTTTTTTTTATTCAATGTAATCTAACATGCATGCAACTTTTTTCAAAGGCAAATATTATTGAATGTGAAATATGATACAAAAAATAAGTAATGCTTTTACATTACCATACCTATATATATAATTCTCTTCTGGGAGCAGTTAGAAAACAAGCTGCAAGCGCGCGCCTTGCAGTCCCCTCTTTTCCTCTCTATCGCTACCACCCCCACCCCCCCCCTCACATGGTCAGGTGAGTTGAAGTTCACGCTAAATGTTTAGTTTGGTGACGGCTATTAGGGGCAGATAATTAAGTTTGAAACTATTTTAAACTTTGAGGAGGTAACTAAGAGAGGAGGCTGCTTTCACGGGGGGGGGGGGGGGGGGAGGGGGTTTAGTGTTTTAAAGCAAACATTTTCAGTGGCTGCATTGGTACTGTCGAATTCACAAATTATGAATTACTGAAAAGTAGAAAAAAACAACTAAATAGCGGCGTATGATACACCGCGGTTCGGCTCGTTGTATTTTATTTTAAAAAATTGTGCTTTAAACATTAAAATTCTATCTAAACTTTATTTTTGTGACATATGTAAATAATTGTATATATTTATTTGGAAAATAATTTAATAAATAATTTTAAATATATAATTTTGTTTTTCTTATAAAGGTGTGTATGTCTATATATGTTAGCTATTTTCTAGAATTTCAAATTTAAAAGAAATATTTGAAATCAATAACCTTCATTGAATTCAATCACATATTTTCTTCTCTCAATAGACCTATATATGTACACGATACAGTAACTACCATATAACTATATAGACTTTAATAGCTACAGAAATACTAAATGCTTAAAATATAAATTTTAAGTTAATAAAATTGTAATTATAAAACCAATCAGATTCATTTGATTTTCCGTTTAACCACATACATACAGACAACTATTTTAAACAGAGGCAGGTATGACCTCATGTTCAACACATTTGTTCAACAGTTAAAATAAGATAAGTGATTTCATAAAAATATGTCTACAATAAATCTAAAAGAAACGACCGTGGCTAAGATTGCCGTGATAAAAATAATTTAAATTATTTAGATAATATCTCCAGATCCACACGTTTTGATTGACACTTCGTAAACTTGAAAAGTTTATTGTGAGCCAACAACCAACCTCAGCCATTCAGACCAACCAAGCACGTCTAGACCTACATATCCGACCATGTTCAATCACTACTAGAAGGGAGTTTAAGAAAGATGACATATTTAGCCACTAAAATGTATTAATTAAACAATTAAAGAATCCTTTCTACAACGATCTGTCTGGCAGATAAAGTAGAGTTCATATGTTTCTTGACATCGACTTATAAAGAGAAGGTGTGGTCAGCACTTTGCCCAGCAGCCTTTTCTTACCCAAACGTGATTTGTGCCAATCATTTCTTTATCTACCATCCAACTTATTTTTAAAAATTAATAAACATAATCTTTAATATGTTGTAATTACATATGAAAACAATATGTGCTCCCCATAGTGCGAGCATAATGTATTCCATATGAATTCCTTTTAACATATGAACGATATACGTTCTGACGATCAAATGATTACCACAAACTAACTCCCATCAATATTATCTGGACTAAACGCCTTTGATTGCTTCGCTAAACCTGTATTCAAGCAGTCGATTGAATGATGACATAATTTCTACATTGTTCTTCGTATGACTATTATGTGTTATTCATTTTTAAACCGATATCGATTTTGCAAGCCGGTTAAATCAGATTATCTCGTAATGGGACGGCATTTTCAGGTGATAGTGCATCAAATATCCAACCCAAACCTCTCGAGTTCAGGTTGCTGAAATGAGTCTTTATTGCGCCCCTTAGACCATCCAATTATGATGGGTGCTTGATTTGTGTTAGGGAAAATAAAAGATGATTGACAATGTATTCAACAACGGAAACAACAAAAGGCTAGCCTCATAAACACAACAAGGACTATTATTCGACCAGACAAGCGACACAAGTATAGGGACGACGATACAGACAAATAGTAGCTTCCTTGAATGGGTATAGTGTAAACATGGTGAGGGGTGGAAGCAGGCGTTGTAACTGAAATAGCAATATAAACATAAAGTGATATTTCTGTCTTCACTTGGACTGTATTCTGTACCTTTGTCTACCCTTGGCGTTGAAATATCACTTTTTGTAGAGTGTCTGACGAGCCATGGAGACGAACAGATTGCTGTGTGAGCGATTTAACGGGAGGGTGAAAGTTTGGTATGTTCTAGTCGGTGTTTATGTTTATTTGAATGGTTAGGCTTGAAGCTATCCCGGGGTATGGGGGTACAGTGGAGTTTTAAAGGTAAAAAAAAATTGGTTACAGTGTACTCATAAAAGAGTTAATAAAGTTAACAAAACAACTCTAAATAATAATGTGGGGATCATAAAATTAATACAAAGGGTGTGGGGGTCATTGGGGTCATTTTGTACGTTGTGGACCAAAGTACCGTACATATATGATAATAGTTAAATAGAGACAAATGATGACTTTACAATGTTTGTTTGTAAGCTGTATAAATAAAACAATAGTCAAATAAGCAACAATTTGAAACTGTATGACAAATGATAAACGATGCGAAACAGGGTGGGGAATTGGGGGTTATGGGGGTGGGAGTCAAATTAATGTTGTTATGAGTGTACTTAGATAATACATCATCATCATTGTTTAACATTGTATTGCAATACGAGGGGGGTCGTGGGGACGGTGGGGATAGATAGAGTAATGTGGGCAAATAGTATAATTAAGCAGGCAATAACTGTTTCACTCCAACCATCGCATAATATTAAAAGTGATCATATTTCTTGTAATATATCACTTAATTACGCTAGCAGTTTTCCAAATCAATTTGTAACGTTTGTTAAATTAACGTCCATGAAAAATATCTTTTTGACACTTTTTTTATATATATAATTCTAAACTAACTCTTAATTTTAAATTGAACATTAAATGTAATATTTAGTTTTATAACAAATGCTTTTCAAATAATTTTAAATCAATTTTTAACGTTGTTTCCCTTATCTTCATTTTAAAAAGCTAATGGGAAGTAACTCAAACTAAAATAATGCAAAGAATTTTATTTTTGAACAATGTATGTTTACATGGTAATTCTAAATAACAATTAGAGAAATCTAGATACATACATCATAGTGAGGTCAGCAATATGCCAGCCGCCTTTACTTTTCCTAACATAACTTAGGTGCCCATCAGAGTTGGGTGGATTCAGGGAACACCGACTCGAACTCGAGACCTACGGGTTAAGAATCTGGCTCTCTACCGCTAGATTATATTTTGTTTAAAAAAAACAACAACGTTAAACTTGGGTGTGGTGGGGTTAGGGATGTATGCGTTATATATGATGACTACTTCTATTACTAACATTCCAACTATAAGCATGTGATACGGACGGGAAAACTCTTATTTCCTACGACCCTAATAATTCCAACAATTTTGATTATCGAAATACAACTTGAAGTTTAATTATCAATCACTAATACTAGGTCTACACTACATAATATACAACACGTCCTTTCTCTACAATGGCTAAACCACCAACTGTCTTCACTTCTTGGTGGTTGATTAGATGAATGGTGTGCACTGTGGGTTCTATTTCACTGAATTGTCCAAGATCCGTGGAGACAGTCTTTTTACTTATTTAAGTCATAAGGTCTCTCCCTTTTTGTTTCATAAACAACATAAACGGCCTGAGCCTCCAGTCCATGTAAGCATATGCACGTAGCAGATTCTGATGACTCTATTCATGTTTGTTTGTGTTCTTTTAGCTTGGAATTTAATGGGTTTTTATTAGTTCGAATAGATGTTAAATTTTAAGTAACAACCTTACCATCTAAGCTAGTCCAAAAACAAAATACTAAATGTACCATTATTATGTCTATTGCCAGATGACATTTATGATCACACCTCTCTATTTAGCCTAAAACACTTGAGTGTATATTGATTCTTATGATTTTAATGAGTAAAACTATTTAGTCCGATATTTTAAGTTGATGCTAATGGTGTGGCGAAAGTCTTTTTAGCAGCAATATACGAGCTATTTTCAGAATGTAATAATTAGTACTTAAATACCGTCCAAGCAGAAATTATTACTTTCATTAAAAGACTAATGTTCGGGTGAATGTAATCGACGTGTCTCAATGCATATAGGTTTGAAAAAAAAATCTACTCATGAAATTATAGACATCAGTTTGGGGGACATGTATCAAGATAGAAAAAAGCAAGTATATACACTGATTTTAATTGTATGATGCTTCGCTTGCAATGTTTTAAAACTTTAACAGACTAATTTAACTGATAATAAGTTTACTCTGCTATTAAAAAAAAAAAACAAGAATAGTAGAATACAGTCTGTGTCGGCTACTGTTTTAATAACATTAGGTTTGTCGTGATGTTGGAAAATATCGGAAAAGAATAAAATAAATCTATACAAGCTTTTAACACCTATATAAATCACTTATTTTCCAATTCATCAAATAAGAAATCTAATTTTTAACGCATTACCATAATGTAAAGTCTTCTGTAAAGTCTTCTCAACAAAGTAATTTAGGAAGTAATTAGTAATTATGAGCAATTTTTTCTTACAGCTAAATACATTGTAAAATCACATTTAGCTTCAGAGGCTGATTCAGCAGCCTTTGTTGCAATATGCTGCCATAGTTATCCAATTTATTTTCTATCTCATTAATTATTTACATTATATATTACATGATGTATATGATACATAATACACATGTTTGGCAAAATTTTAGAAGTTCATAATAATTTTGTTATAATTGAAGTAAGAATTAATCTGTGAAAAATATATTATTAAAAAATATTTTAAAATAATCACCTCCACGGTGATCAGCAAATCGACAGTCTTTCAAAAGTGAAATGGAACAAAAGTTTGTTCTATTTTACTTTTTAAGGCAGATTATTCTAAAGGGGTGCTACACTACAATGAACGTTAACAAACAAAGATGCCTCACAAGCTCAGAGACCCACATTTTCACTTGTTTGTAAACCTGGAGTGTTCGCCCCTGACAAAAGATCATAATATGTATGCATTCAACAGACTGACACAATGCTACAAAGTGCAGATGTTCATCTGCAGATTCTGAAATATCTTTCTTTTATTCAAAATCTACTTCTCGCACCATGCAGACTGAATCGGACTTACCGCCCCTAACCACCCACACTCTCACTTACCGCCCCTAACCACCCACACTCTCACTCACTGCGTACCTGGCCAGACTCAGAACTTACCGCCCCTAACCACACACACTCTCACTTACCGCCCCTAACCACCCACACTCTCACTTACCGCCCCTAACCACCCACACTCTCACTTACCGCCCCTAACCACCCACACTCTCACTTACCGCCCCTAACCACCCACACTCTCACTTACCGCCCCTAACCACCCACACTCTCACTTACCGCCCCTTACCACCCACACTCTCACTTACCGCCCCTAACCACCCACACTCTCACTTACCGCCCCTAACCACCCACACTCTCACTTACCGCCCCTAACCACCCACACTCTCACTTACCGCCCCTAACCACCCACACTCTCACTTACTGCCCCTAACCACCCACACGCTCACGTACCGCCCCTAACCACCCACACTCTCACTTACCGTTCCTAACCACCCACACACTCCGTTACTGCCCCTAACCACCCACACTCTCACTTACCGCCCCTAACCACCCACACTCTCACTTACTGCCCATAACCACCCACACTATCACTTACTGCGTACCTGGCCAGACTCAGAACTTACCGCCCCTAACCATTCACACTCTCACTTACTGCCCCTTATCCCACTCAGGACACGCGTCGCTGCCCCTGTAGTCTAATCTCAACCCTCCCCTATCCTTTTATCGCCCTGTCCCCATGAAATCCAGGCCACACACCACACAGTGCCCGTGCATTTCTTAACTTCCTTATTGACTCTCTTGATTATTATTAACCCACCACTGATTTTCTCTCTGTTCATGATGTAACATAACTCTTTTTGACTTTGATTACATCAACATTTTAAATTTGATTTTTAATTTGCAAGGCATTTTATTTTACTTACATGTTAGATAACACATACTCTTGTTGATGGCATGTGTTTTATTTAAAAAATACATATTTAAACTAGCATTAGTTGCATTTTTCATTTAAGTACTTATTAAATGCAACTCATTTTTTTTTTTGGAAAATGCTGTCCCCGAGGTTACTGCATGTGGTAAATTCAAAATAAATGTTACATGTCTTAAATTTTCAATGTTTCTTAAGTTAAATGTGGCCTAAACATAAACAATATCAGAACTAGTCATCTGCTAAATTCATCTACTTAAATATACTGAATGATCAGGCCGTTGGTTTTGTTTATGTAACAAAGTGGGTTAGATTTCATGAGCTGAGCTGAGCTGAACTAAAGTATATAAAATACATGTATTTAACTTCTTGTTAGTTTTAGCTACTTCCAATGTAAACTTATAAAAAGCCAAAGGGAAAAAACTGTATATATGATTACTAATTGTGTGGAAATAATTTGTCACATGACAGTATTAGACATTCAATGTGAATTGTAAAATTGCAAGTGCAATTTAATTAAGATATATGAAAATGTGTCAACACTATATGTCTCTTGGAGAAAAGATTTATCATCAGAGACAAATTGAATGAGGAAACTGAAAGTATAATTAAATAAAGGATTACAAGACATATGAATACTTCTAATTAATCGCACCCTATATTTCTTTGTGCAGGTTATCTAAATATATTTACTTTTGTATTCACTTTAAAAAAATAAATCTAATGTAATGCATTGTTCTAAAATAACCACACAATTAGACCAATGGAGCAATCAACATTATATTACTTAATTAATAAATTAAAATAGTCAACCATCACCCATCATACATTAGCTTATAATGCAATAACGAAAACAACAAAAAATACAAAACACATGCATAATCAAAATAATAAATGTGAGATATGATAGGAACAAAACTGTTGTTATTCTTGTATTATACAAAAATCACGGGTTCAATGTGTAATAAAAAATATAAAACAAAAACCAAGAATAGAGTAACTAAAAAAATGAAACAATTATTCGAAACGGTTCTAACTATAATACTTATTTTAACTTAATTTTTAATCACATCTGGATAAAAGGCGGAGAGCATTTATACAAATGAAATGATCCAGTGTCTTGTAATACGTCATTTAATTACGATTCTAGTTTTCTCAATCAATTTGTGTCGTTTGATATATTCAATCTCATAGAAAATTATGCTTTCAGCACATTTTAAAATATAGTTTTATAAATGAATTTATATTTGTATATCATTTGTCAATTTTTTTTATACATTTCTATGACAATAATTTCCTACAAATTTGAAATCAAATATGTAGGAGGTCTCCCTTAAAAGAAATGTAGTTTTAAACACCCTATCCCTACATTATAAAAAATAAATGTCGATAATTTTACATTAAAATTACGGGACTCTTGTTACATACATCATTAATAATTATAAGTAAAGTACAAAATACAACGGAGTTATAAATAAACACTAAAGACAAGTTATCAGTAACATTAAAACTAGTGGTGAAAACACAAGCTAGATAAAATCTATATATATATATATATATATATATATATATATATATATATATATATATACATATATATATATATATATATATATATATATATATATATATATATATATATATATATATATATATATATATATATATATATATATATATATATTCTCTTCTTGGAGACGTTAGAAAACACCAAGCTGTAAGCGCGCCTAGCAGTCCCCTCTCTACCTCTCTAGGCATATCGCAACCACCCCGTCCCCACATGGTCTGGTGAGCTGTGGTTCGCGCTAAATGTTTACATTCGTAGAGTGGATTTGTGGATGAGGCGAGATTGTTTTCTGCCTGGAATGGTTATGATGATTTTACTTTTGTTTTTTCCCTCTAATTTAATGCGTGAAATGTGGCTTGTCTGATGGTTTTGCTGGGGATGTGGTACTCCACACACAAATCATATTTTAGCCCACGTCACCATCCTCCACTCTTATCCCCGTCTATACGAGACCGCTTTAACGACCACCCCCCCTCCCCACATTTACACACATCCACACACTCGATGTAGTAGAACTCTAAAACAAATTACCTCAATTTTCCTATAACAATATATTGTATAGTGTACTTATTAACGTAATACACTGATTTAACGTTTGAGGAAATGTTTATTATTATCGCTACAGAATAAAAGTATAATGCAGAATGCATAAAAATAGTATGTTTTAACGTTAAAGCACACAAGCAGAAAGAAACATTCAAATAAAGTTATGTTTTTTTTGTCTGAATTCTAAAACATATTGTTATCATTGTTTAGTTTTTGAATGTGTATAGTTTTTAAGTGAATTAAAAATATGAAGCCAAATCTTGATGTGCAACAATCTACTCTGATAAAAACTAATTATTCGAGTGTCTTGTAATTCATAATTTAAATACGATTATCATTTCCTCATTCAATTTGTGTCAGCTGATACATTTAATATAAAACAAACATACAGTTTAGACAACACATACCAGATACCAGTAACATTAAAACTAGAGGTGGGACACGATATACACGCGGAAGGGTATGGGTTGGGGGGGGGGGTCTTTTAATGACCCATTCTTTTGTTCATATTAAGTGATTTCAATATCTTTCTATCTTGCATTTGTGATATAAAAATTATGAAATGATGTTTGTGGTTTATTGAATATCAAAGGAAAAAAATTGCAATCCTCTTTGAATTACAACAGTCACCTTTAACACTAATTGTTGGTGTGGCATGATGTTGGTGTTATGTTAAGTATTAACCAACACCTTACTTCTCCTTCATTGAGTATTGTTTCTAATGTAAGTTTCTGAAAGTGTCACCAATAATGTGTACGAGGCAGTAGCTAACCCGGCCGAACCTATGGTACTGTAGTGTTAAATATATCTTGGCTAGGATGTCGACATTTTTATTTAACTATATAAATGATATTGCAGTGTATTTTAAATGTTTACAATCTTGATACGTATATTTAGACCATGATAGTGTATACTTAGTGTTTTCCTGTATAGAACAGTCGTTTTATTTTGAGAAAATAATTATATATGGTTAAGGATCAGTATTATAATTTTAACAGGAATATAGGCAACTATTGGTAAAAATAACACGAATGTTTTTAGATGAACGAATATATGTTATACATGTTGTCGATAGCCATTGATACCAAGGTAACTGTATCAAAAAGTAGGTAAAAACTTTGGTTTTATTTTGGCCGTAGTGAAAGGTTCTTTATGAATACATTTTTTGTGTTAGTCTCAGGATTGTAGAATTTTTTTTTAGTGTGCCTAGCCTTTGTTTGTGTGATGGCAGTTGCTAATTGTTTTAGTACTTTCATCATGTGACTTATGAAGAATGTTGCAAATTTACAATTTGAATCTATTCCTGAAACTTTCATTTTTAAATGTACATGTTATTTACAGAATAAAGGGTAGGTTTTGTGAGGGGAGGGGTGTTTCCTGGAACATTAGTGCTTTGCTGATTTTGAAAGATAAATGTTATAAATCGGATAAGATTTTGATATAATAATAACATGGGTGGGTTGTAGAAAACTTTATATTAGCGAATTTAGCTACAAACGTTGGTATGGGCTTCCTAAAAGAGGTAAGATGTACAGTTAGTTAAACACGAAATAAACATGAAACAAAATATATTATATACAATTGGTGTGTACCTATCATCTGCAGTCTTCTTTTTATTTTATTTTTTTTGTGTGTGTTTATTATTTATTTATTTTTTTAATTGTTAACAGAATCAAAATTTTAATAATATATAATTTCTAAAAACAAATTATTTAATTAATTAAGCTGGCATGAAATAAATAACGTTGAACGTATTTTCCAGTTTTGTAATTATAGTGTAATAACAAGGTAAATAAAAACGGTACATAACTCCAATTTCCTAACAGTCATAGTATTAATTTGGTTGCCTCCCTGCCGGTTGTATTTTATTTTAATATTTGCCAAAATGATAGACAGTGGCGGAACTAGAAATCGAAGGCTCCCCCGCAAAGAAAAAACTAGGGCCCCCCCTATATATATATATATATATATATATATATATATATATATATATATATATATATATATATATATATATATATATATATATATATATATATATATATATATATATATATATATATATATATATATATATATATATATATATATATATATATATATATCCTATATCCTAACTGAGTAATTTAGTCAACATCATTGCAATATATAACCATTCTGAGAGAACAAACCAGAAAAAATTTAGTCCAAACTCATCTTGGGTTGAATACGTAGTGTAAACATGCTGGTCAAAAATATATAATGACGTTAGCTTGCTTCGTGAATGGTTTCTCGCGTTATGTTTATTTTTTTCATTTTTGGCTTTTATAATATCAATTTTGAAAACATTGATTTTTATAGCTATACTATTGTATAGTACATCTTATTTAAATAACAATTCAGGGAATTAATTGCTTTTTAATATACATAGTACAAAACTATTTAAATGAGCTTTGTGGGCATCCCTATTTTAAAGAAGGGCAGTAAGTCATGGAAGTAGTGTGAATGTTTACCTACCTTTCAAACTAGAGCTCTTGTAGATTTTAAAATATTTTTCTACGCAACAATCTCTGCTTTTTTTTTTTTTACAAAACCACTTTCAAGATGCATGAAAAACATAATTTTTGAAAAAAAGGTATTGTTTTTTGGTCGGAACTGGGCCCCTAATCGTCCTGGGCCCCCCGCATTGCGGGGTCTGGCGGTATGGTAGTTCCGCCCCTGATGATAGATAACAGGAGGAATAATTTAATGTTTCAAAAATATGTCAATCCCAAAGTAAGCTTAAAAAAGAAAGAAAACACCTGGAAACTGTTTGCAATTATCAGAGTCCATAGTAGTGAAAACAAGATGGTTAAGATTAAAAGTAATAATATAAATAGCTTAGTAAAATAAACGAAAGGTATATAACACAACTTCCCTAACAGTTACAGTATCTATTGTGTTGTTTCCCTTTCCAATGATTCACTTATTAAACGTAAACGTCATACATGTACTTCAACATGGTATATGATGCATCAGTGATACCAATACAATATTAAGAAATGAATCAAAATTTAACAATCTGTACAAGTCCAAGCGCCAATGTGTATCCATAACCAAGCATTCAATTCTTATCTATGTGGTATTATCTAATAATATATTACTACTCCCATTTATTGTTACAGTAGAGCAGTCACAGTATAATACTGCTAATATAATATACCACTTCTATTCGTTAATTATTACTGCTCAAAAAATATAATATTACAATAGTATAATACTGCTACTATACACTACTTCCCTCTGATAGACTGCTGACATACTTTTCGTTACCAAAAACAACTCAATGCGGCTAGAGTTTTTCAAAAAAAGAAAAAAAAAGCCTCAATCATGTACATGGCAGCGTCTGTTTGCCTTGCATATTCACATTAGTATTACAGTTTTCATCGTGGGCTTGTGAGGACTGATACAGATTTACAATTATATAGCAATATTTATTTTTATATATAGCCTACTTTTATTCATTTAAGATGGTTTACTTGCACATAGATCTTATACAAAACGTCTAATTACAATTTTAAAAAATGAAAATGCAAATGTGTAATTAAATATTGATTCAATGGATTTTTCAATACATTTTATGAGTAACCGGAAAGATGTTCATTACAATGATACACATCAATTCAAACATTCTTCCTTTTTAAACATCTATATCTATAGCAGTTGTCCCACCGTTTTCTTTTTAATACATTTATTTTAAACATTTTAAATTATAATGATCATTTATTGTGTAGTTTCAAACACATGAAATTAAATTGTATAAATAGCAGTTAAATGGAGAAATAAAATTCCATAAATACTGGACTACAATGGGTTATGCCAGGGGTCGGCAACCTGCGGCTCGCGAGCCGCATGCGGCTCTTTTGATATCAAGATGCGGCTCTCCAGCTCCTTGAATAAATACTAATAATCTTAATAAAAAATACAATATTTGAAATAAAAACAATGTTAGTGGCTCTTTAAAACCAGGGAAATTTTGAAAATTGTAGCTTTTGGCTCTTCTGCTTCAAAAGGTTGCCGACCCCTGGGTTATGCTACCATGTTTCTTCTGACTGCTCAGTTATCGTGCCCCATTTTTGACTGTGAAGCCAAATATTGACATTATGGTTACCTATGGCCAAGTAAAAGAAAAGTACTTTATTTACAGCGATTTTCGTTGCATAGTAATATCGTAAATCAAAAGATTTCGCTTAGTAACAATTTGCATAAAACGAATCATAAAGCTTTTATGGCATTTAATGTCAAAAAAATATAAACATTTTTGGGAAAAAGTAATGGATAGAGAATGAAATATATTGCATTATTTAAAATGATCTACGAAAAATTAAATGTAAATTTGTTAACATGTTTATCTCTATGCAAAAAAATGAAATTTTCTAAAGTTAAACAATTTTAAGGACTAGCAACTAAGTTGTCTCCCTTAGTTTTTTGTAAATTACACATTGGTAGAAATTAAACTACTAATATTATATTTTAGAATTCTAGATTGGTTCAACACTGTTGTAGAATGACTATTATGTTTAATAGTGTTACCTTGAAATACGATTTTAATGCCTTCTGTAGCATTGCTCGTACATCAAACTGTTCGTATATCAAAGCGATTTTACTCATTGAAGAAATCAATTAAAATGCCAAGTATCCGCTGTCTCTAAATGCAACCCCGATTGTTTTGTTACGTGTTATACAAAGAATAATTGTGTATCTTTTAATCAAATGTTGTGTTTAATAAAACATCAAACGATAATGCAATTATATAATCTGTTTTTTTTATAAATTGTAGTTACCTAGAAAATCAACATACTTGAGCTCCCAGAAGATGCTGGTGGAGGTGTAGGCCCTATACAGGGTAAATGAGATAGGCGGTGGCGCTTCACTTCGTTCACTTACTCACAGTTAATGCTAAAATAGTTCGGACACTTAACATTACACTTAATCTTTATACTTCACCGAACATAATGAAACCTAAATGTTCCTTTGTCATGTTTTATTAATTTCGTTTAAATTGCGTCACTGTTTTCTCTTCGGTGGTCGTTTAACTTTTCTCCAGGCTTTCCTCACTATCTCCACTTTTTAATTCAGAATGTACATATGTATACATTTTTTTTTGCACGATAATGTTTGTTGTATCCTTCGTTTAAGATTATTTTTTTACAATTAAGTTCTACATGTGTCATTAAATAGTTCCGATGCGCAATACATTTGCGATGTTTTTGACATGTTTTTTTTCTACGAATCGTTAATTCCACAACTTCAGTTACTCGTATCTCGAATGTTGGGGCACTCATATGTCGAAGTACCAACGTTTTTGTATACACTGATTTTAAAATGGGTTTTGTATTTTCTTTTACGAATATATATATATATATATATATATATATATATATATATATATATATATATATATATATATATTTTTAAATGTTTAATACGTATTAAATCACTAATAGCACACATCTAAGATACTAGAAAGCAGGATGATCAATTGAGTTTTGTTCAAAACAACAGTTTAAATTGTTCTAAATGTGTATAGACCTACATAACATTATTTATTGATACCGCTTTACAACATCAACAGTGGAGTTACTCCCTCTCTTGTTACCTGTAAGGCGAGAGCCAGTTAGAGGAGCCACTTGAGCCACGGCTTAAATTGCTTAATGAAATCATGGGCCCAAACCTTTTTAGATACAACAAAATACAACCATCTCACGTGACCTGCCATAATGGCTTAATGAAATCGTGGGCCAAACATTTTCAGGGACAGCACGAGAGGGATAAAATAGTCAAACCAGTGTTTCACATCACAACAACAGGGTAACATAACCCCATAGTGATCGCGTGTTGATAGAGACATCACATTTGACAGAAGATCGTGTGTGATATGTCTTGGTTTTTTTTATTTTGAAAAATATATTATTGAGACAATAACATGTAATTTAACAGCATTTGTAATGCTTCTTCAGTGCTACTTTTTGCACAGCTATATTGTATTAGTTTTGTCTTGATTACTATGCTCTAGATCTTTATTAATTACACATTAAAACATTGATTGTTTAATATGGTTACAAAAAAGTTCATCGTCCCTATCATTCATCACATTTATTTTTTTAAAATTATTTTTAATTTTTTTCATATATTTTTAGCTACTCTGTGGGAATTGATAATTGACTTTTTAAAATAAATCATGTTTCGTGGACTGTTTAAGTGTCTCATAATTAGGTTGTTTTAATTAAGTTTAGCTATCAAGCTATGCCGAGCGGATCTTTGTGTTGTTCTTTCGTTTTTGTTTCCATCATAGTTATCCGATAGGTTTATTGTATGCTACATGCTTGTTTTTAGAACTTTACATTACATTTGGTCGTAATTAAATAATGATTTATGTTATTGTCTAAGTCCAGTATTTAGAATTTTTATATAAAGTGATTTTTTAAATATTTTTTTTCACCCCTCAGACATGTAAGTTGCAGCGACAGTTGTGTGTTCGCTTTAGTATTTCAGTTTTCATCATCGGCTTGTAAGGACTGAAACAGATTTACAATAGTAATATTTCTTTCTTACTTGTAGCCTACTAAAAAAAAAAAAAAGAAAAAAAAACTGAAAATGCAAATGTGTAATAAAATGATGAACCAAGGGATTTTTTTCCCTCGGCGTGGTGGGCTGAGGGGGGGGGGGTGGAATTTGGGTTTTTAAGTAGAGCTAAAATAAATTTGGGATTACAGAGAAGTAAATTGATACAAATGTTAAGCAATTAGGAAAAGTCATAGTATTGCAATGAGACACACCAAAGCAAACATTCTTTCCTTTCAAACATCTACATCTATACAGTCCTCAAACAGTTTTTTTAAGTGAATATATAAATATGTAAACAATACACAGATTAATGACAAACACTATTAAAAAGAAGCGTTCAGGTGTCATGTAATACATATTTTAGTAACGCTTTCAGTTTTCTTATTATAAATTGTGTCGAAAGATAAATTAATTTTCAAAAGAAAATACAATTTTGACACATTTTATGTATGCATTTTAAAAAGTTAAACATATTTTTAAAAAGCATTGAACGTCTAATTCTGTTTTATGACAAATAATTCCCACCTACTATTCAATCAAATATTTAAGGTTTTTGCCCTTGGTATCTAAACAACAGTTTCAGTGGGAGGTGAGTAAAACTAACATGAAGTAAAATAATTGTATTTTTTTAACAATATACTGTCTATAAGAAAAAAAAAACATTATAATTCTACATTACAAATAAGGGGGCTCTAGATGCATGCATCACTGAAGTTGATTTTATAAAGAACAAAGCACATATGAAAAAGAGCTATAAATAAACAACAAATACTAGATACCATTAACATTAAATCTAGAGGTGGAACACGAAACACTTGGGGTTGATTGTGGGGTGGGGGGGGGGGGGGGGGGGGGGGGGGCGGTGTCTTTTATTGCCCATTCTGTTGAGCTCCGATTTATTTCGTCAAATAGTTCATGTTTTAAAGTGTCTCTAACAATCGCCATAATCATCGCGTGTCTTCTCTTTAATGATGCGCTATCACGCAGTCTGTAAACGTGCTGTATTGTAAAATGTTCACTTACAATCTCTTATCTTGTTCAGTTATAATTATTGTCTGAAAGATTGTAGTAGCATATTCAACAATTCCTCAATTCATCAATACGTAAATAGATTTAAAATAATCAAACGGTGACAACAATTTAAGCAACAGTCTACAGTTCCAGACAAACAATCTGTTGTTTTTTAAAATGTGCTACA